>NW_019942570.1:28745-31582 GCF_002910315.2 Salvelinus sp. IW2-2015 | reverse complement strand
CTAACCTCTCACCAATTACAATAACCAGGAGAGGTCGGTCATTTTGGGTGTAGGATCTTCCAATGTCTTTTACCAACGGTGTGTTCAATTAGACTGAAATAATGCATAAGATTGTTTGTTTGTTTTTACGTTTAAAGCAGACTGTGTTTTGTCTATTGTTGTGACTTTAGATGAAGATCAATCAAATTGGTATGAGTGAATTTATGCAGAAATCCAGGTAATTCCAAAGGGTTCACATACTTTTTCTTGCCACTGTAATCAGTTTCCTGAAACCTGCCATATCTATTCAAAAATGAATGTATCATTATTACGAAATGACATATTATCAAAGTATTGCTTGTAGAGAGAAAAATATAAAGTACAAATATTTCAGTAGACAGACCAGACCAGTTTCAAAAAAGACAGACAGTGAGGTATTAGATTTATATTGTATGAAGTATATCGTCAACACCATAGTATTTTGACATTGAAGCTACATTTAAAATTTGACTCTATATCCAGCATTTTGTATTTTAGATCAAATGTTTCATGTGAAGTGACAGTATATAATGTCATCTTTAAATGTTGAGGGTATTTTCATACATATCCATTTCACACACCAAATCAAAGCTTAATGTAGTCATTGTGTGCAAGGAATATGGGGCCAAATACACACTTTGACCATTTAATTATCCCTTTAAGTGAATTTTGTCCTATGATTGATTACCTCTTCAAACGGGAGAACTAGATACATGAAGTGCTTTCGTTTAAACGGTGAAACAGATATGTCTGAAACATAACTCAAATAAAAAGTGACATTCTTGTACTGTCGCCTAATATGAAACAATCTTAAATCCAAAATGCTGGAGCATAGCCAAATTTTAAAACTGTAAGCTTCACTGTCCAACACAATATGGTGTGACTATGTGTAAACACATGTGATCATGGTGAACAGTTATCACTTCTTGACAGCTACAGGAATACTGACCTCAGAGTCTCCAGTTTACAGTGGGGATTCTCCAGTCCATCAGAGAGCAGCTTCACTCCTGAATCCTTCAGGTCATTGTTACTCAGATCCAGACTCTCACGGTGTGAGGGGTTTGACCTCAGAGCTGAGACCAGAGAAGCACAGCCTTCCTCTGTGACTAGACAGCCTGACAGCCTGCAAAGAGTAAATAATTTTAAAACCACACTGCTATTCTTTGAAGGTGAAAACAGTGGCGGATATTTTTTCCACATTTTCAAAATCAGTGTCCTGTAACCTGTCATAATTTTAATAGATGAATGTATCATTATTAAAAATGACTATGATCAAAGTACTGCTTTGTAGAGAGAAAAATGTATAGTACAAATATTTGATTAGACTGACAAGACCAGTTTAAAAAAGCAGTATCCGTCAAAGACAGACAGTGGGGTATCAGATTTAGATTGTATTGAGTATACAGTCCACACCATCTATTTGACGTGAAGCCAAACATTTTAATTGACTCTGTACTCCAGCATTTTAGATTTAAGATCAAATATTTCATATGACGTGACATTGATGCATTTGCAGTTTATTTTGGTTGGTGTTTTGCCCATTAGTAACTGAATGGTGGATGATGACTGGACTAATTTTACTTCTAACTTAGTAGATAACATGTTTCTAAATATACTACTATCATCCTGATGCCATGATTAAGTAAATCATGAATGAATAAAAATGAGTAAGAAAGTTAGAGGCTACAAAAAACCTGCTAACCTCTCACTATTACCACACAGAAGAGGTTGGCTTTTTGGGTGTATGATCTTTATACCTTTTTTACTTTTTTCATTCATCATTATTCACAATTCATTTATAAACGGTGAAAACAGATATGTATGAATAACCTCAAATAAAAGGTGACATTCTGTACTTTTTCGCCCTATATGTGAATCTTTAGTAGATAACATGTTTCTAAATACTACTAAATTCATCCTGATGCCATGATTAAGTAAATCATGAATGAATAAAAATGAGTAAGAAAGTTAGAGGCTACAAWAAAACMTGCTAACCTCTCACTATTACCAACAACAGAAGAGGTTGGCTTTTTGGGTGTATGATCTTTATACCTTTTTTACTTTTTCATTCATCATTATTCACAATTCATTTATAAACGGTGAAAACAGATATGTATGAATAACCTCAAATAAAAGGTGACATTCTGTACTGTCGCCTAATATGAAACATTCCATCTTAAATCCAAAATGCTGGAGCATAGCACCAAATTTAAAACAGCTTCACTGTCCAAACACATATGGTGTGGACTATGTGTGCCTGGTAAATACATCTGGATCTAGTGAACAGTTATCACTTGTTGACCAACTACAGGAATACTGACCTCAAAGTCTCCAGTTTACAGTGGGGATTCCCCAGTCCAGCAGAGAGAAGCTTCACTCCTGAATTCTTCAGGTCATTGTCACTCAGATCCAGTTCTCTCAGGTGTGAGGGGTTTGACCTCAGAGCTGAGACCAGAGAAGCACAGCCTTCCTCTGTGACTCCACAGCCTGACARCCTGCAAAGAGATCATCATGACTTCACTAACACACTGTTAATTTAACACCAGTGGTGTAGAAGGACAATGTCAGATGCATTTGGTTTATTCTCTCAAACAACATATTAATTATCTTGCTGTCTCCTAGAAATGTATGGTCATATTGTTTACTAATGTGAACATCAATGCATTTATTCAATATGTTTTTCAATATAATGTTATATGTTATATACATATTATTACATATTTTTCCTTATGATTAGTACTTAAATGTTTTTTATGTACTCACAAAGCAACTCTGTAGGCTTTGATCACTGGCAGCAAGCCTCAGAAGACTTTCCTCTG
>NW_019942570.1:18500-28720 GCF_002910315.2 Salvelinus sp. IW2-2015 | reverse complement strand
AATGGTTTCCAGTCGCCGTGAAGCTTTCATTTGAGTTTGGATGAAATGATTGAATAACATGTTGTGTACATTTATTTTGCAATGCTTGTGCACACGGACACGGGGCATTTGTGGTCAGCATATAATAATCTAGCTACGTTTCTTAATTTGTCAGAAATTCATTTTCATTGCAGTTAAAGCATACTGTACTCTAGCTACGCGAACATTAGCCTTGCTGGCTCGCTAGCTAATGTTATCTGTATGATCTGTAGAATATTATTTTGAATCAGAAATTCCATTTCATTGCTAGTTATAGCCTAATGTTTACTAAGCCTAGCTAATATTGAACCTTAGTTGGTTAGCTTGCACCTGCATATTCATACTACAGCTATGACCATCAGTTCATATTTGTAGTAGTATTAGTCAGGATTATTCCGGTTCATTGTTTAGGCTGGCTTAGCTACAAGTCCAAACAAAAGCTCCACTTCTCCAGGTGATTAACAAAAGACCCATCAAAGTTAGCCAGGTGTGTCTGGAGGCTGATTACGGCCATCTACTGTCATTCACTGTGTACAAGATCTTAGACAATAGGCGGACCATCCACTTAGCCTAGATGTGGCGCTGGGGTGAATTATAGCATTTATTTTCCACATCACCCATCAATTTAGACAAGTGTGTCCGGAAGCGTCAATCTAATAATTATCGGGGAAAACTTTCTGTTTTGATATGCAACTATGCAATATGCAGTAACCATTTCACTGTCCTGTTTACACCTTTCTGATCCTTGTGGCATGTGACAAATAAACGTTAGATGTATTTGATATAACGTGTTGTTTACCAGAGGACGGTAATGTGGAAGGAACAACATGACCTGCACCAAATTTCAGATTAGGATATAGGCCAAGGACGAGAGAAAGTCTATTTTTACCTGGAGTTTGTTCTTATTTCTGAGGCTACTACTTTAGTCTTTGAAAACCTTGGTCATACTACACTACTCCACTTCTGTTTAGCACATTGACCTCACGTGAACCTTAAAGAGATGGGTGGGGCTAGCGGTTAAGAGGGTATGAACGATGCTGAATGGGTGTAGACAAAGAGCGAGCTCTCCAGTAGGTTTACCCCAAAAGCATTCAAGGGCCATTTTCTCAAAGTTGTGGTTACAAGTTTATCAAATTTTCAAAGCCAGAATTACTTTCCCATTGTTTCCTTCAAATGCGTGTCTGATAACCATTTTCTTAGCTCTGATCTCTACTTTTTTCAATGTAAAAAAAAATAAACATATAAAAAATCCAATTTTTCTTACATAGAATCGAATTCAGATGGTGGGTTCACTTGTGCATATTATCAAGGCCATTTTTTAGAAAACCCCTGAGTCCTAACTTCTCGGCACTACGAAAACCAGAAAAAATTGCCTTCGACATAGCACGAGTTGTGTTAGGAGTAACACATGTGAGACTGACATGTAGAATAATACCAAAGTTCAGACACAGATTCATGGATTTAGGAATCAATAGAAAACGGCATGTGTGCAGAAAATTCATTAATCTTGAGAGTTATTTTTTTTTTTTTTTTTTTTTTTTTTTTTTTTTTTTTTTTTTTTTTTTTTTATTTTTTTTTTTTTTTTTTAATGTTAACTAACCTCGCTGGAGACAAAAGACAGATTTCTCTCTCCTTAGAGAACAATATTATACATCTGGTCACCAAGCTGTTGCTGTGGTGCACGTCGCTGTGAGTTATGGAACGTCTATAAAAAAGCAAGCTTGCTGTCCAAGGCAGCTCGAGCATCTTCAGTCTTCACTGTTGAAACTATAGCATTATGGATAAGCTGGCACCCGTATCCTTGTTACAATAATTCTTCCAGAGAGATCCTCCAAGTTCTTTCTACCCAATCAAGACCACATAAAAGGCCACAAAAAAAATGTTTTGTTTTGAGCATTTTGGTTCAAGTACTTCTGTAGCCCTATATTTTCAGGGGCCATTAATCCAACAACAAGACGAAAATTTTTGGAGCCAGCTAAATCTTAGGGTCCCCACCTACTCAGAACGTTGTGGACGGAATAAAAAAGCGGATCACTCAACATAGTCTGGGCACTGTTTAAGAATCTCTGTTCATACAAGGGCCAACTGCCACTGGCGTAGCACACCCCTCCCCGTAGCCCCCGCAGGCTTGGGGCCCAAAACTTTGGCGGGCTCCCAGGAGGTTTGGGCCCTCAGATAGCATATGAACATGTCATAGGACATAGACATAGAAATTATAATTTTGGGGGAAATTACAGGAAATTAGCTTTCAAAACTGAACCTTTTCTATCAGCATCATTAAAATAATAAGAACCTTTATTTAGCTTCTAAAATGGCCTTTTTCGATAAAGAAAGAATCTCAAAACTGGTTTGAAAAGAAAAAATAAAGAAGCATCAAATCAAAATACACCATATATACAAAAAGTATGTGGGGACCACCCCTTCAAATTAGTTGCGATACTGCTATTTCAGCCACACCCCTTGTTGACAGGTGTATAAAATGCGGAGCACACAGCGTGGCAATTCATCCATAGACAAACATTGGCAGAAGAATGGCCTTTAGAGCTCCAGTGACTTTTCAATGTGGCACGTCAAAGGATGCCAACCTTTCAACAAGTCAGTTTTTGCCCAAATTTTTCTGCCCTGCTAGAGCTTCCCGGTCAACTGTAAGTGCTGTTTATTGTGAAGTGGAAACCGTCTAGGAGAAAACAACAGCTCAGCCGCGAAAGTTTGGTAGGTCCACAACAAGCTCAAGAACGGAACCGCTTAGTGCTGAAGTGCGTAGCGCCGTAAAAATTGTCTGTCCTCAGTGGCAACATCACTACCCGAGGTTTGGAAGTAACGTCAGTACAAGTACTGTTCGTCGGGAGCGTTATGAAAGGTTTCCATGTCGCCAAAGCAGCCCACACAAGCCTAAGATTCACCATGTGCCAATGCCAAGCGTCGGCTGAGTGGTGATTAAGCTAGCCGCCATTGGACTCTGAAGCAGTGGAAACGCAATTCTATAGAGTGATAAATCACGCTTCACCATCTGCAGACCGACGGGCGAATCTGAGTTTGGTGGATGCCAGGAGGCGGCTACCTACCCCAATGCATAGTGCCCAACTCGTTAAAGTTTGCGTTCTACCGAAGAGCCATCAGGCAGGCGGCACCATAATTGCGTCTGGGGCTGTGTGTTTCATAGGTATAGCGGGTAACGGGCTCCATCTTAGTGTCAATTCCTCAGTGAAGGCAAATCTAATGGCTACAGCATACAATACAGTCTAGACAATTCTTTGCTCCAACTTTGGGCAACAGTTTGACAAAGGCCCTTTCCTGTTTTAGCATGACAAATGTAAAAGCGAGATCCATACAGAAATGGTTTTGTCGAGATCAGTGTGGAAGAACTTGACTGGCCTGCAACACAGCCCTGGACCTCAACCCCATCGAACACTTTAGGATTGAATTGGACGCCGGCTGCGAGCCCAGGCCTACAACCCTTTCCCAACCAAAAATTTTCTTTCCCCTTTGTGGCTGAATGAATCAAATTGCCGCAGCAATGTTCCAACATCTGTGGAAAGGCCTTCCCAGAAGGGTAGAGTGCTGCTTATAGCGCAAAGGGGGGGGGGCAACTCCCCATGGTTAATGCCCATGATAATGGAATGAGATAGTCAAATGAGCCAAGGTGTCCACATACTTTTGTAGTGTATGTGTAGCTTTACATAAGAGAGTTAGGTCTGGACAATGAACAATTGTGACGCTAGAGTGAACGTTTTGGGTGTTTGCAAGTCTCCAACATATGGGGCGACAGCTCGAGAGGGATCCACATAGCTTGAGTAGAGAGGGTTTATAAACAGGGAGATGAGCAGGTCCTCTGGTGGCAGGCAGGCAACACAGTTCACTCTCCATTTCGAGCCGTCTCACCGGCACCTCGCAGTCCCCGCCGTCTGTCTGTCTGACTTCTCCATGGTCATTGACTGTCTTGTACGGATTGACAGCACGCCACAAACACTTCGGGGAATCCTCAGACTGAGCCGATGGTTTCCTCACCTGCCCAGCTCGCCATACTTTGCAGTCCTCCTCATGGGTCAGGAGACAACCCAAAATAGTGGTGAATTTCAAATCAAAAAACCTAAGCTTTGAGCTGATTTGCTATCAAATTCACAAGGCAGAAAAACGCAGACTTAAGGTAACGCCACCCAAAACATATTTTGGTTTTGATGTTCCGATTAGCATTATATGATTCAAAAATGCCATCATACGGGATGATTTTCTGTATTTAGAAAGATAAAAATCTTGAAAAACTTGATTCAGGACATGCAAAACATTTGGGGACTATGTCATCAATGGACTAAAGTTGTCTGGGTGTACGCCCCCTGATCACTGAAGCGAGAGCTTTTTATTCTCTCGATGTTGCGTTAGGTCGGAGTGTGGACTAGGGTGGTTATCTAGGTGAATAATATATTATATATGTTGGCCTGTATAGCTTACACCCAACTCCAGAGCAGCTGTTTATCGTTTTCTCTGATGCTGTGGGATCATATTTAGGCAGCCATTTCCCCATTGTGCTTTGTGGGATTCTTGTCTAGGTATAGTGCATGCGAGCTACTACAGAGCGTCGTTTCGCTTTTGCGCTTTATTGTTTCTTTTGAGTTTCAATACCTTTTGTGAGCCCCAGCGAAACTGAAGCTATGCCACTGCCTACTTGCCTATGCACACAACTTATTTATTTTTATGATCTGCATGTTGGATGCCATTTTCACCATAACTAATACTGCAATCTCTAATCTTCAGTATATAACTAAGCTGCAAGTGCAACCATGACGACGCTAACAATATGAGCGCGATATGTACTAAAAGTCTCACGTTCACTTGGAAATATTGGAATCAAATACGTTTTTATGAATAGGCTTTTTTTGCCGCCCACAAAATTGCCATCTCACGTGGCAAGAAGCCTCAGCTGCAGTCCCTGCGTCAAATCCAGGCTGTTCATCCGAGCTGTGATTGGGAGCCATAGGGGGCACAATTGGCCCAGCTTGTCGGGTTTGGCTGGGTCAGGCTGTCATTGTAATAAGAATTGTTCTTAAAACTGCTTGCCTGGTTTAAAAAAATATGCACAGATGCCAGACACCGCTCTCATACCTTATCGTGTTTGAGTACACGCTCTACATTCGTTTTTTCCTACTTTGAAAAGTTCTGATGTAGACTAGAATTTGGGTTTATAATCTATAACACATATTTTGCAGGAATTATAATTTAAACCTGTTTTCTTTTTAAATTCTTCACACATACCAGTCACAAGGTCTAGGGCCTACACAGTAACAATATATGTTCCTTAAATTTCTCAGAAACAATTTCCAGCTTAATGCAGCATGGTCGAAAGTCGTCCTTTAATGCGGACCCGTCAGGGTAATTCTGTTGCTATGGTGATCATTCCTAACCAGTGCTTATCATCTGGTTCAGATCACATAGCAGACAGAGTTTGACAGCTTTCGATCATTAGGCTCAGCCTAAGAACCAGCACGGCTTACAGAGAGAGGAGGATCTGAGTCACAATACCAAGCACTCACCACCAACACCCTAAGGAGAGTGGCCCTATAAGAAGGGGGAGGTGAAGGCACATAGAGGGGAGATGGCCACCAGGACCAAGAGAGAAAGACGGACAGCAGGGGTGTTAGAGCTGGACCACCAGAGGAGAAGCAAGGGGCGTGGATCGAGGGAAGCCCATTGCCTCCACCCCTCCACACCCTTTAAAAAAAGCCTGGTGGAAGGCCCCTCGCCATTCATACGAGCGCTTTTCCTAGTGTACGGGTACCGTGGTGACCCACAGCGCCAATACCACACTATTTATGCGAAGGCGAGCCCTCCAATTACTGCAAAGTCCCCCAGCCACCTCCTTCGGCTCACAATTAATTGTGTCAAGCCTCTGAAATAGTTAGCCCTCCAAGTGGACCTAATCTCACCTCCGTTGCTTCAGTCTTCTCAAAATTTGACAATGGCTGGATCTAGCCCTTACAGGATGCCGACTCATTACTACCGACAGAAGAAATATGGATCGCAGCCAGTCGTTTAACACAGCTCTGAGGTACTTGATATTTAAATTATATCTGGTTGTAGTCCTACCTTATTAATTTTTTATTCACTTTATAAACAAAAGATTTACATTATATTTATCTGTATTTCAATCCCCACCCGCGTCTAGTTAACAATAAATTGCCAAACATTTTTAAATCAAGTGTTGAAAACTTGAAATTAAAACTGCCAAGAAAACTTATGGCAGCAGGACAGCCTTTCCCCCAGGTGTTTGACCTCCATTAACAATGTAATGTTGTTACAAAAATGCCATGGCCTATAATGTACATACATATTTAGATACAGTTCTTGACATCTCAAATTTGCGCTATTGGTATTGTTATATATATGTGAATTCTCTGTGCATCTCAACAATGCTTCCTCCGTGCCTGCTACTTGATGAGGTCCATCTAGGTGGTAGTTTAAAACAGAATGTTTGGGAGAAGGTTGTTCAAAGCAACTTATTTACAAAGCTCATGTTCACTTTGAAATCCACCAAGAAGCAACCTCAGTGATATACTAAAAAAAAAGCAGATTCAATTCGGTAGCCCAGCAAACTTTGATTAGCAACCAGAAAAAGCTTGACTTTCTGGTTCATTGAAAGGTTTCACTTGTGTATTACTTTTTTATTTTTATTCAACCAATCTACACAACCTACTCACATCAAATCTTCCAATAAAATTTCAACAATATTAAAAATGTTTTAGAAAAAAAAATCTAAATTAATAAAATGTAAACTGTAGCATTACACTTGTAAAACCAGAAACACTGGGCCAAGCCACTGCCCAATCACAGCTGGTGTTATGCAGCCTGGACTCGAACCAGAGTGTCTGTGTGACACCTCAAGCCAGATGCAGTGCCTTAGACCACAGCGCCAGGGGGCGAAAATCTGATATCAACCTTGGAGGGACAATTACAGACATTTTCTCAGAGCCAATTCCTGAGGGGGCACCAAAAGTAGTGCTGAAACACATAGACTATGTTGTAATAGTGTAAATGTATTATTTGAGGTGCCTAATCACTACTACTGGATAATTGTTTAGGGTACGAGTAGTTAACTGTAAGTGTCCCAACTTGTTTAAATCATTATAATACTACTAATTTAATAATAGTTATAGCAATGTTCCTATCGTGCAGTGTTCCTCTCGCTTGAAACGTCAACACTCTTTTTGCAAGAGGTTTAGGGTTCTATAAATTGTTGGGGTGTGGCTGATATTGCGTTTCTGTATGTCATCACGCAGGTAACTGGACCATGCTGTGCCCACTGTCCCTATACTGTTGCTGCTGGCAACAAAGGGTGACACTGGTTCCTGCCGTGGCTGTGACACTTCACTCTGAAGGTCTCTCTCCTTGGCTCTTTCCCTTTCACCACCCTCCACTGACTCATCTGTCTCCTAAGAAAGAAATAAGGTGTTTGCTGTACTCTAACTACCGGTACCCAAAACTACCACAATGAATCACAACAGCAATACCATTTGCCTTAAAACAAACTTAGTTTAGTCCCAGTTTAGGGTTGAGAGCTGGAGTATCCATGGCATTTTCCAATTATGTCCCTATTTTACAAGTAAAAAAAAATGGAGAACCTTCATAAAAAAATGTTGCCAAACAAAGACTCAACAAACTTACTTGAGACTCCCGTGTCTCTGCCAGTCTGTCCCTGCCAGTCTGTCCTGCTATCTGTCCACAGCTCTGCTGTCTGGTTGCCATCTGTTGCCTGCTCTGCCTAATGACATCATTGTATAAACATTGTGCCATTAGCATTTCACTTCTTTCTTATGAACTTTATCAATGGTCTTTTGAGATATTAGGCACTTAAGAGTTCTTTACTTTGCGTTTTGGTGTCCTGAAAAATACTCTGATGTCCGTCTTTTTTTCTGACATTTTTCTACCTGGCTGGCTGGCTGGCTGGCTGGACCGTCTAGCTGCACACACCACACCATTACACAAACCATGCTGCACGTTTTGAAATTTTAACCTAGTTTGTTTCATATTGGCAGGCTTCCAACAATAGCTGAATTTGCAAAGCTAGCGGCACCAATTCCCGTTTCTGTGGTGTTTGGCCACTTACAGCTTGCATGCTAATCTTGGAATAAACTCACGTAGCAAATTATTCGCGGTGTGCGTTAGACGCCACATAAATGGTGTGTGTTAAGGCACTGCTTACAAATATCATTGAGTTACACAGCTACTTTAGCTGTACTTTATCTACAGCTTTAAAGTGTTTGTATTAAACAGCTTCTATTCAAACATGAGGCAGAAAGCTCTTACTTTTTCTCCATTGTGTCAGCAAGCTCCTTCTGGTTCAATTTCCTCGGGACGTCCATGTTCACAATAGGTACTGAACACTCGAACACACACAGCACACACACACATCACACACACACACCACACACACACACACACAACACACACACGACACACACACACACACACACACACACACAACACACACACACACACACAACACAGGTAATGTTGTGTTTGTTTAATATTGCTTTAGGACTATGTAAATGGAAAAAGGATTAGCCTATGGATTATGAAAACATCAAAATAAATGAGAAAATGGGAGAGGAGAAATGACTAGAGACAGTGTTGTTTAACTCACTGACCATGACCCAGGAGTTATTCTTACCTTCGTTCAGTAGAAAAGTCTCCCTGTTTAAAATATATAGGAGGTTCCATAGACCGGTCACTCTTCATAGACACACAGCTGGGTACAGAGGAGGCTGGTCCCTTCTGCTTGATTGGGCTTCAACACAACAGAGACAAACATTACATCTCTCTGAGCTCAGATGGTGAAACATAAGAAGAGTTTAATCCCAAAATGCAATATATCTATTTTCAGAAATGTTTGTAAATTAGCTTTAATTGTTTAAATACATTATTAAACCCCTTCAAGGCTACATAACGGCCTCTAAAGTTTGTAATTTCCACTTAAAAATGTTGCCCTAATGAAATCAACACGTACAAAAAATGTCCCCTTAATTATAATCCACATAATAATTGCTGTTGCTGCAGGATTATGACAAACTGGGTCAAATTAAGATGTCATCTGTGTGACAAACTGGGTGTCACGCTCGTCGAAATGACAGGACCAAGGTGCAGCGTGGGTGAGCGTACATTTTTCCTTTATTATGCAAATGTCGSCAACAAAACAATAATACCACAAAAACGACCGTGAAGCTACGTAAGGCTATACGTGCACAAACTAAGATAACTACCCACAACCACCAAAAGGAAAAAAGGCTGCCTAAGTATGATTCCCAATCAGAGACAACGATAGACAGCTGTCCCTGATTGAGAACCATACCCGGCCAAAACATAGAAACCAACAACATAGAATGCCCACCCCAAATCACACCCTGACCTAACCAAATAGAGAAATAAAACGGCTCTCTAAGGTCAGGGCATTCCAACTAAACAATGGATATATAGCATTTTGCAACAAAAAAAAACATTTTCAATCAATTCTAAAATCTAGAACAGTTATTTTGAGCAATAAATTCTGATGAAAAAACACAAATGTGAAAAAAATGTGTATATAACGTTTTGAAATATGAATTCTTAAACAAAATTGTCATCTCACCTCTTAGCTTTGGTGTCATGTTCCCCGAGAGATGCATTTTAGAGGCAGGGCCACCCTCTCTCTCTCCCCAGAGAGACTCATTTTAGAGGCAGGGCACCTTCCTCCCTCTCTCCAGAGAGACTCATTTTAGAGGCATGGCCCCTCTCCCCTCTGAGAGACTCATTTTAGAGCACTGACACCTAAACAGAGACCCAGCATGTTGCTTTGTGTTAACACAGTGACAACTAATTCTTGAATGTCATTGTTCTCTTTTATTCATTATCTCTTAGAAATGAAACATTTACTAACAGACACATACAAACAGCCTCAGTGATTTAATGCAATTACTTTTTATAGCCCAATGACTACTCAAAACCCACCCACAAGGCCTGAAAACGAGTCCAAAAAAATAGCCCCTGATAGGCTTTCATCTTAGTTCCGATAGCCTACTGTAGCCTAGATAAGATGTAGGCAAGATGTAACTGAACGATTTAGCAGCTGGCTTAGTTCAAATTGTCAGATTAATTTATTTAACATGAATAGCAAGGCGATTTCAAGGTAAAACGTGGTTATGTTGCAGAGTAGCCTTGGGCTCCTGAGTGGTGAG
>NW_019942570.1:5211-12661 GCF_002910315.2 Salvelinus sp. IW2-2015 | reverse complement strand
TGGGCGTGACACTGGGTCAAATTAAGATGTCCACTGAAAATGCACTTAAGGTATCTAGGTGAGACAATCAAGATCGAATCCCCGAGCTGACAAGGTAAAAAACTGTCGTTCTGCCCCTGACAAGGCAGTTAACCCACTGTTCTCAGGCGTCAATGAAAATAAGAATTTGTTCTTAACTGACTTGCCTAGTTAAATTAAAGTAAAATAAAAATTAAAATAAACATCCCAGTCAATATACAGGATACGAACAATCCATTCCAACTAAACAATGGATATATAGCATTTTGCAACAAAAAAAAAACATTTTCAATCAATTCTAAAATCTAGAAAAAAGCGGTCTAAGGCACTGCATCTCAGTGCAAGAGGCATCTCTACAGTCCCTAGTTTGAATCCAGGCTGTATCACATCCAGCTGTGATTGGGAGTCACATAGGGTGGTGCACAATTGGCCCAGCCTYGTCCGGGTTTGGCTGGGGTAGGCCCTCATTGTAAATAATAATAATGTGTTACTAACTGACTTGCCTGGTTAAATATACTTTTTTTTTTTTACTTGAAATTGTAAAACAAAAAAACTTCAAGTCGCCTTGCTACTCATGTTAAATAAATGAATGCTGAAATAGGCTACTGAGGATGGGGTCGTAATTACTGAATCAAATATGAATAATATGGATATGAACTGAATAGGCCTATGCTTGTCAACAACATTCAGGTAATTTTTTTCTTCCTGTATTCTAATCTGACTGACCGTTATCTTCAATCTAATGCATTCCAGCATCTGTTCAGCAACTGCGGTAGAACTGTGAGCATGGTCACATTGTGATAACTTGTTCAGAAATACTTAGAAATACTTACTTAATTTTTAAATCTCTCCAAATAGTGTTTTCTCGTGTCTTCTCAAAATGGATCCTGTACAAAATAACACATTTCCTTTCTGTTTCAGTTCAGTCACACCCTGATAATAAAGTGTTTAATTGGTATATTCCACAAGATGGCAGTAAACACCTGCTGTAACTGGACTTTACAACAGTGACCATGTCACACYCTAATATCCCGTTATAATTCAGATACTAAAGTATTCTGTTTTTGAGTTGACGCATAAAAACATCATATCCCGTTTACAATAACCCCAAAAAGGTTGTCTCTCGGTAATGAGAAACCCGGATATGATGCCTGGGAAATGCTGATCTTAGACGGGATACTGTGGCATGTCAACACATACTGTTTACTGTTGTTTTTCACAGCGAGCGCAGGTTATATCATTTATCATATGTGTTGTGTGACGATGCTTTCATCTGATTGTCAAACAAATCACTTCAAAAAGTAGGCTACCTGTGCAGTTTGATCCACCATAATAATTTATTTTGCTGATACTCTGTACTTGACCGTATAGCCTACTGGCTACTTTCGCCCCTAATTTAGATACGGTCCTGCTTATAATTTTTAACATTTGATATGCCATTTGTTTGTCAACTAGATACAGGCAGCTTCTCTTCTGTCATAACTTGTTGCCCTAGAAGACTAAAGTAGTGCTCAGAGGAATAATGTTGTACATTGATAGAATGAATGCATTATTAACCTAGTTAACCCTCCTGCTGTGTTCCGGTCGAAATGGACCGATTTACAAGTTCTCTCTGATGTAGTTAATTCAATCTGATTGTCATAAGGTTCCATGACTTTGTCCACACAGGGCATCTGAACACACAAAATACATKTTGATGATTTTCATTACATTTTGGGTGTTTATTTAACTTTTGTACACCTGTGGTGTTCCCGGCACATGCCCATTCATCAGATGGACACACTTCCTCTCCCAGACATCCACATGCATGTGTTTTTGAGCACACACACACACATGCACACCTCACTCCCCTTTGTGGCTTCCATGGCATCCCCCACGGGAACCTTTCCCCAATAGAATCTTTCCCCCATGGGAACCCCACCTGTTGGCATTCTCACAAACAATCGCAACATTGTTTCAATAATATATAGAACCTTTCTCGCARCTCTGGTATATAAAGCTTTTTTGAGGCCTTGCTCACAATTCATTCTGTGGCAGATCAATGACCAAGCAATATACTGTATGTGAGGCTCTTGATCATATCTTTGATCATGGCACTGGTGAGGAGGAGAGAGTCCTTGTTAAACTTTGACACAAAGTAGTATGTGATAAATAGCACAATATGTTTCATCTGAGTATTTGTTATAGTCAAAATAATCCATACATTATGCTTTTTTTCTCAAAAMCGAGTTGTCTGAGCTCAGGTCAATGAGGCCTACAGGCCATAAAGAGCACGAAGTGCAAACTTGTAATGTTCACAATAACTTAGGCTGATAAACAGATCTAACACATCATAGGTGATAATATGTGTATCATATATGGATAATCAGCTAAAATGGGGCGGTCATTTGGACCGGGAACACGATCAATTAACATGAAACGAGCACAACAGAGAGGGTTAAATAGAAATCTGTTCGATAGGGAGAGATTGAATATGCTACGTGGCTGGTTTTCGTTTTTGTAGTTCGTGATTGTCTGTAGTTCTTGTGATGATATGATAACTTTAATAGCAAATTAAGTGCAACCATTGATGACATACTCCCAGTAAAGTTGAAAAAGGCCTTTTGGGAAACTAAAATTAAAGTGAGGAAAACTAATCATTAAAGAGAAATTGCAGGAAGGCAGAGGGGAAGTGGAGAAAGTCAGTTGCAGGTCCATTATGATATTCTGAGAGAGCAACTTGGCATGTATAACAAGGCAAATAGAAATGCCAGAGGACACATTTTTCTACTTGGTCACTATACCTTGTCGTTATGTTTACTAGGTGAAATTCAAAGTTTTTACATTGTTGACCCCAAGTGACGGTGAAACTGAATTCTGCGGACTGCGGATTGTGCCGTTACGCACCACAGATATGTAAAAAAAACAAAACAAAAACATATTTGCATTAGAAAATGATAGTTTTTTGCTCCATTCTTAACAGTTTATTTGTGTATTTTTATGGAACTTTTCATGACTACCTATTTTTCTTCTTTCAGGCTGAGTGCATGATGTTGAGAGTAGAGCTCTGCCAGTGTGACTGAAGCAGTGTATTGTATTACATGAGCCAAGGAAGTTGCATTTGTCGGTTACATGACAAGCAGTGTCCATTGGCAGGTACAATTGACAGAGCAGTGCCATTGGTCAGGTACATGAGCCAAAAGCAGTGTCATTGGTCAGGTACATGCTCTGGCCTTGCACACCCAGCCAGCCTCAGACTGCAGTGGTCTGCTCACTACCGTACTCAAGAAGATAACCAGCCTGCAGCTTGAGAGTGGTGTTTCACTGAGGGCCATATGCCTCATAACTAAATTCCTGTTTTGATAAACAGATCTGTCATAGAAACCATCTGCTCCTTAATTTAATTTTTTTTTTTTTACATAATGTTGCTGCTACCGTCTCTTATGACAGAAAATAACTTCTGGACATCAGAACAGCGATTACTCACCACGAAATGGAATAAACTTTTTCCTTTAACTAGTCCGACATGAAGGACATACTGCTTTCCCGGGAACAAATCCCTGTCATTTGAATGAAAAGAAAACWGAGAAAAAGGGGGTGGAGGTTGTGCTGCCTTCTGAGAATTYGTAGCCGATCGAATAAACCCCCACTGCCATCCATTCTATTGGCGAACGTGCAATCATTGGAAAATAAAATTGATGACCTACGAGCAAGATTAAACTACCAACGGGACATTAAAAACTGTAATATCTTATGKTTCACTRAGTCGTGGCTGAACGATGACATAATTAACATACAGCTGTCGGGTTATACACAGTATCGGTAGGATAGAACAGCGGCATCTGGGAAGACAAGGGGTGGTGGTCTATGTACGTATATTTGTAAACAACAGCTGGTGCACGATATCTAAGGAAGTCTCAAGGTTTTGCTCGCCTGAGGTAGAGTATCTCATGAAAAGCTGTAGACCACAATATCTACCGAGAGAGTTTTCATCTGTATTTTTCGTAGTTGTCTGCATACCACCACAGATTGATGCTGGCACTAAGACCTCACTCAATKAGCTGTATACCGCCGTAAGCAAACAGGAATACGCTCATCCAGAAGCGGCGCTCCTAGTGGCCGGGGACTTTAATGCAGGGTAACTTAAATCCTAATGTCTATCAGCATGTTAAATGTGCAACCAGAGGGGAAAAACTCTAGACCACCACACATAGAGATGCTTACAAAGCTCTCCCTCGCCCTCCATTTTGCAAATCTGACCATAATTCTATCCTCCTGATTCCTGCTAACAAGCAAAAATTAAAGCAGGAAGCACCAGTGACACGGTCAATAGAAAAGTGGTCAGATGAAGCAGATGCTAAGCTACAAGACTGTTTAGCTAGCACAGACTGGAAWATGTTCCGGGATTCTTCCAAAGGCATTGAGGAGTACACCACAGTCATTGGCTTCATCAATAAGTGCATCGATGAAGTCGTCCACACAGTGACTGTAAGTACACACCTCAACCAGAAGCCATGGATTACAGGGAACATCCACACTGAACTAAAGGGTAGAGCTGCTGCTTTCAAGGAGCGGGTCTCTAACCCRGAAGCTTATAAGAAATCTTGCTATGCCCTCAGACGAACCATCAAACAGGCAAAGCGTCAATACAGGACTAAGATCGAATTGTACTACACCGGCTCTGATGCTCGTCGGATGTGGCAGGGCTTGCAAACCATTACAGACTACAAAGGGAAGCACAGCCGAGAGATGCCCAGTGACACGAGCCTACCAGACGAGCTAAACTAGTTATATGTTTGCTTCGAGGCAAATAACACTGAAGCAAGTTTTGACGGTCCTCAGGCCTCAACCCCCTATTTATATTATATACTAGAAACCTTGTATACTGAAACTGCATTACACTATATTCACACCCTTTCAATTACGACCCGGTCCATCCCTTGGACCCTGGTGTATAGATGATATTTTTTGCTTTAGTATTTTTCTTTTTGTGATCATACTATCACTAAATTATTTATTTAATGTTATTATAAATGGATTATTTTTGACACTTGTCCAGACTTTTGAAGAGTTGAGACACTGACTGAAGGATATTTTGTTGTTTTTGGTTATTTCTGAAGTATATTTTCTTTTAGAACTGTACTTATTGTATCTTTTTGTTCTGTAAAAAATTGAAAAGCGCCGTATCCTGATCACATAGAGAAATTTGAGACTGTGAAATGCTGTGTAGAGAGGTCTGACTGGGCACTGTTACTGGGAGGTAGAGTGGAGTGGGAGTGTGGCAATAAGGAGTGACATATAAAGGAATCAGCAGGAGAGGAGGGGGTATGGACTGTCTGATTGATGGAATGACAGTCCTGAGTCTGCTCTGCTTACAACATACAAAGCCTATCACATAATATCCCACTACCATAGACGTCCCCCCTCCAGCCCCACAGAGTATAGAGTGTATCTGGACTGCCAGCCGGCACTCTGCTTCTACAGAGTCTCCTCTGACACACTGACCCACCGTTACACATTCCACACCACATTCACTGAGCCCTCTATCCAGGGTTTGTTTTGATGACTCCTCAGTGTCCCTGTCCAGGTCCCTTGTCAAACACACATGAGTTTTACTCTAATCATGTGTTTATGTTATCAGAATATGACATTTAATAACACGAGTAACACACACAAACCAGTTTGGCCAGTTATCCTGTAAAAATAAACATGGTAACTCTGTGTCTGTCTCTTTCTGTGATCCTGAACCCTGAGAAACGTCAGATGCACACACACAACACACACAACACCACACACACTGCCTATCTTGGCCAGGACACTCTTGAAAAAGAGATTTTTAATCTCAATAACCCTTCCTGGTTAAATAAAGTTAAGAAAATAATTAAAAACAATATAGTTGACTTGTTCCTAAGTTTGATGTCCTGCATATTTGATCAAGGCCACAGAGGAACCTCCATTAGCAGCAGACTGAAGATTCTCTCCAGAGAATCCAGTCTAGACTAGGGTGGCTGGATCTTTGACAATTTTAGGCCTTCTCTGACACCACCTGTATAGAGGTCCGTGATAGGAAGCCCCATGATGTGATGGTACTACTGTACGCACTACTCTCTGCCTTACGGTCGGAGGCCGCAGGTGCCATCCAGGCTGATGCAACCAGTCAGGATGCTCTCGATGTGTGCAGCTGTAGAACATTTTGAGGATCTGAGGACCGCATTCTCCTCCTAGGGGGAATATGGTCTTCACGACTGTCTTGTGTCTTGACCATGTTAGTTGTGTGACGTGGACACCAAGGAAGTTGAACTCTCAACCTGCTCCACTACAGCCCCGTCAATTGAAATGGGGCGTGCTTGTCCTCTTTTCCTGTAGTCAACAATCATTGTCCATCTTGTGTTGGGAGAGGTTGTTGTCCTGGCACCCACGGCCAGGTCTCTTACTTCCTCACTATAGGCTGGCTCGTCGTGTCGTATGATCAGGCCTACCACTGTTGTGTCAGCGCAAACTTAATGATTTGTTGGAGTTGTGCCTGGCCATGCAGTCATGAGTAACAGGGAGTACAGGAGGGGACTGAGCACGCACCCCTGAGGGCTAAGTGTTGAGGATAAGAGTGCGGATTGTGTTAATGTTAGGTTCGTTCCTTTCGTCCTTGTCAACTCTACTGGTGAAATTAGCTTATGACAATATATTTAATTAAATCATTCAAAACCTTTATTAATGCAATTGCAGACGGAAGTTGACAATCAGGAACATAGCACGCATGTTTCCAGTAAGTCTGCATCAAACAAAAAGTTGTTTTGTTACACCCCTCAGTCTAGCCTGGTGATGTCACTACTACGTCATTACCTTTTTACTCTCTGAGACCAAACCTCTAACCAAGCTATATAAAACAATCGTGCGAAGCCCAAAAAAGTCCCTAGAAATGATGTGAGTAAGACCACTAAACAAACAAGATAAACGTATCTACATCAAACATTTGATACAACCCCATTCCTAGGTACCCAAACTACCTATTCACCGGGAGGCCCGGCAGGAGCCACCGACCTGATTGTGGTCTATGCCATTGGAGGTCGGAGAAGGGAGGACCCATGACCAGCCTCAAAGCAGCGGCAACAGCCGGCACGGCGGAACATAACAGAAACAGGTCCAGGGGATCTTGGCACAGACTATGTGGGTGTATGTAAAACATGTTGGAGAGCAACAGACGCCGCGAACAGGGAAGGTTAACCCATCCAGTAAGACACGTCCCACGGAGGCCTGTTGGCTGCGCGAGCACATCGACGGTACAGCCCAGGCTTCCAGCCTTACTCAACCGTGGCTGTAGTGCGCTGCAACTACCGTGACCTAAGCGTGCTAATACCGAAGGTCCCGAAGTCCGGTTTTAGAACAGGCTACTGCAACTCGCCTGCGGAGCTGGATCAGACAGTCTTCCAAGTACAGCTGGTCGCGCTCATGCATG
>NW_019942570.1:0-1213 GCF_002910315.2 Salvelinus sp. IW2-2015 | reverse complement strand
CTGTGAAGAAGAAGCTATGCAGGGGAGTGGAGGAGATAAGACTAGTCAAACATTCCACAATAAAGCAACTTTGGGGAGTGGACCTTTACTGCTAAGTTTCAGATAACACTAAAAGCCATTGTTTATATAGCTTGGTASYCAGGGTTTTGGTCTCAGGAGTAAAAAGGTAATGACGTAGGTAGTGACATCACCAGGCTAGMCTGAGGGTGTAACAAAACAACTTTTTGTTTGATGCAGAACTTACTSGGAAACATGCGTGCTATGTTCCTGATTGTCAACTTCCGTCTGCAATTGCATTAATAAAGGTTTTGAATGATTTAATTAAATATATTGTCATAATGCTAATTTCACCAGTGATTGACAAGGACGAAAGGAACGAACCCTAACATTAACAACACATCCGCCACTCTTATCCTCAACACGTTAGCCCCTCAGGGGTRCGTGCTCAGTCCCCTCCTGTACTCCCTGTTCACTCATGACTGCATGGCCAGGCACAACTCCAACACCATCATTAAGTTTGCCGATGACACAACAGTGGTAGGCCTGATCACCGACAACGACGAGCCAGCCTATAGTGAGGAAGTAAGAGACCTGGCCGTGTGGTGCCAGGACAACAACCTCTCCCTCAACATGATCAAGACAAAGGAGATGATTGTTGACTACAGGAAAAAGAGGACCAAGCACGCCCCCATTCTCATTGACGGGGCTGTAGTGGAGCAGGTTGAGAGCTTCAACTTCCTTGGTGTCCACGTCACCAACAAACTAACATGGTCCAAGCACACCAAGACAGTCGTGAAGACCTATTCCCCCTCAGGAGATTGAAAAGATTTGGCATGGGTCCTCAGATCCTCAAAATGTTCTACAGCTGCACCATCGAGAGCATCCTGACTGGTTGCATCACTGCCTGGTATGGCAACTGCTCGGCCTCCGACCGTAAGGCACCACAGAGGGTAGTGCRTACAGTCCAGTACATCACTGGGGCCAAGCTTCCTGCCATCCAGGACCTCTATACCAGGTGGTGTCAGAGGAAGGCCCTAAAAATTGTCAAAGACTCCAGCCACCCTAGTCCTAGACTGGATTCTCTGGAGAGAATCTTCCAGTCTGCTGCATAGAATGAAGGTTCCTCTGTTGGCCTTGATTGACAAATATGACCACGAGAAAAGGACTGGGCTGAACAATGAAGCCTCCCATGTGCTGAGTAAAATATGTCCGG
>NW_019942569.1:1011284-1029467 GCF_002910315.2 Salvelinus sp. IW2-2015 | reverse complement strand
GACGAGGGAGAGACACCACGTTACAGTAACATTAGAGAGAGAACACGTAGAGTAACATGTTGAGATCCACTAGTACAGTAGAGAGGAACGCGACTGTTAGAGTAAACGTTAGAGAGAGAGACGTAGACTACGTTAGAGAGAGAGGCACGTTGGTAACAAAGAGAACAACGTCGATAACTTAGAGAGAGAGACACGTTAGAGTAACATCAGAAGAGCGAGAGACACGTTAGAGTAACTGTTTAGAGAGAGACACAGTTAGAGTAACATTAGAGAGAGAGACACGTTAAGAGTAACGTTAGAGAGAGCACGTTAGAGTAACGTTAGAGAGAGCTAGAAACTTTAGCTACTATAGAGAAGTTAGATAGAGAGAGAGAGACACGTTAGAGTAACATTAGAGAGAGAGAGACCCGTTAGACGTAACGTTAAGAAGAGAAGAGGAACGTTAGAGTTAAGATTAGAGAGAGAGACACGTTAGAGTAACCACTAAGAGAGAGAGACACGTTAAGTAACGTTAGAGAGAGACAACGAGGAGTAACGTTTAAGAGACAGACACACGTTAGAGAGTAACGTTAGAGAGCAGAGAGAGCTAGTAGAGTAACCGTTAGAGAGAGAGACACGTTAGCAGTAACATTAAAGATCTAGAGAAGAGAGACACGTTAGCAGTAGCATAACGTTAGAGAGAGAGAAGACGTTAGGAGTAACGAGAGAGAGAGAGACAGCGTTAGAACAGAGTAACGTTAGAGAGAGAGACACGTTCGAATAACGTTAGAGAGAGAGAGACGGTAGAGTAACGTTAGACGAGGAAAGAGACGGTTAGAGAAAGACACGTAGAGTAACATTAGAGAGAGAGAGACACGTTAGAGTAACGTTAGAGAGAGAGAGACGTTTGAGAGTAACAGACGAGAGAGAGAAGAGACACGTTAGAGTAACGTTAGAGACGAGAAGACACGTTAGAAGTAACATTAGAGAGAGAGAGAGACGTTAGAGAACAGTAACGTTAGAGAGAGAGAGGAACCGTTAAGAGTAACATTAGAGAGAGAGAGACACATGTTAGAATAAGTAACAGAGAGAGACACGTTAGAGTAACAGTTAGAGAGAGACACGTTAGACGTAACGTTAGAGAGAGGAGACACGTAGAAGTAACGATTAGAGAGAGAGAAGAGACGTTAGAAGTAACGTTAGGAGAGAGAACACGTTAGAGTAACGTTAAGAGAGAACAACGTTAGAGTAAACATTAGAGAGAGAGAGACGTTAGAAGTAACATTAAGAGAGAGAGACGTTACCGTTAGAGTAACGTTAGAGAGAGAGAGACACGTTAGATAACATTAGAGAGAGACACGTTAGAGTAACATTTAGAGCAGAGACACGTTAGAGTAACGTTAAGAGAGAGAACACGTTAGAGTAACCAGTCTAGAGAGAGAGAGACGTTAGAGTACACGTTAGAGAGAGAGAGACACTTAGCAGTAAAACATTAGAGAGAGAGAGACACCGTTAGAGTAAACATAGAGAGAGAGAGATGTAGAGCAGGCACTGGTGTACTTAGAAAACGTTAGAGTAACATTAGAGACGATGAGAGGAGACATGTTAGAGTGAAAATTAGACAGAGAGACACGTTAGAGACACATTAGAGTAAACTTAAGAGAGAGAGAGACACGGTCTTGATAAGAGGAACACATTAGGAGAGAGAAGACACGTTAGAGTAACTACGTTAGAGAAGACACGTTAGAGAAAAAGTAACCTTACTTAGAGAGAGAGACACGTTAGAGTAACGTGAGAGAGAGAGACGTTACGGTTGAGCGAGACATTAGAGAGAGAGAACACGTTAGAGTAACATTAGAGAGAGGACACGTTAGAGTACCGTTAGGAGAGAGAGAGACACGTTAGAGTAACGTTAGAGAGAGAGAGACATTAGAGTAACAGTTAGAGAGAGAGAGACATTTAGAGTAACATTGAGAGAGACACGTTAGAGAACGTTAAGACGAGAGAGACTGTAGAGTAACGTTAGAGAGAGAGAGAGACACGTTAGAGTAACATTAGAGAGAGAGAGAGACACGTTAGAGTAACGTTGAGTAACATTACATTAGAGAGAGAGAGACATGTTGAAGTAACAGAGAGAGACACGTTAGAGTACGTTAAGAGAGAGAGAGAGACACGTTAGAGTAACATTAGAGAGAGAGAGACGTTAGAGTAACGTTAGAGAGAGAGACACGTTAGAGTAACATTAGAGAGAGAGACACGTTAGAGTAACATTAGAGACGAGAGAGACGTTAGAGTAACGTTAGAGAGAGAGAGCACGTTAGAGTAACATTAGAGAGAGACACGTCTTAGAGTAACATTAGAGAGAGACACGTTAGAGTAACATTAGAGAGAGAGACACGTTAGAGTAACGTTAGAGAGAGGACATTAGAGTAAGCGAGTAACGTTAGAGAGAGAGAGACGTTAGAGTAACATTAGAAAGAAGAGACACGTTAGAGTAACGTTAGAGAGAGAGAGACATTAGAGTAACGTTAGAGAGAGAGACACGTTAGAGTAACATTAGAGTAACGTTAGAGAGCAGAGCAGACGTTAGAGTAACATTAGAGAGAGAGAGACACATTAGAGTACACATTTAGAGAGAACGAACGAGACGTTAGAGAACTCCATTTAGAGAGAGAAGCAGACACATTAGAGAACATTAGAGAGAGAGACACGTTAGAGTAACATTAGAGTAACGTTAGAGAGAGAGACGTTAGCCAGTACGTTATAGCGAGTAGCATCCTAACATTGCTAGGACTCTAACGATGGTTTAAACCTATTATGAGTGCTACGATCGGCATGACATCAATGTTACTCTTAAATTGTTAGGCCAGTCACTCTCATCGCTAACGTGCAGTAAAAACTAGCTACGTCTCTATAACGTGGAGCTCCTCCTCTAACGTTACTCTAACGTCTCGCCTCCATAACACTAGAATATAGAACACCGGAAGGTAGGACGAAGCGACGGGGGCGGCTAGAGGCGAAGTAACGACTCGTAGAGAGCAGACGACGTGTGAGAGCGGGACGGAGCAGTAACGTCTTATGACGACGGCGCACGAACGAGCAGTTAAAGATAGACCACGCGTGCAGAGGACGCGCGGGCTCGAAAGACCGGGGCGGCACCGATAGACGAAATGTAGACTCCTACCAGCCCATACCCAAACAATAGTCTTATAACCATCGTGGCAGTCCCCTTCATGTCTCCTATGAATAATGGTCTGACGAGAACAACGGGAATGAAAACATAACGTAGCTCTTTAACGTCAATATTGGGGGTAAAGCCAAACCCAGCGGCAACACTTGTTGCAATTGGCCTTCATCTATGCTCCCGTGTGGTCCCGTGTGCGTCGCCGTGTGCGCAGTTCGCTAGAGCATTGGCCTTGCAACCCAGGTTGTGCGGTTCATTCCCCACGGGCCGACCAGATGAAATATGCTGATGAAACTTTCCAATTTGTAAGTCGCTCTGGATAAGAGCGTCTGCTAAATGACTTAAATGTAAATGTAAAATTATAACTAGAAACAGGTTGAAATGACATAATTATGACATCAACTAGTTTTGCCCGGTTGTGACTGGTGGGAATGGTTTGTATTCTGTCCTACCTGGAACACTCTGAAAGAACCACCACGACCATTTCATCGGCATCTCAGACCTGCAAATGGCCAATACATAGTAAATAGTCAACTAATTGTAAATAGTCAACACAGAGTAAATAGTCAACCCACAGTAAATACTCAACACAGTAAATACTCAACACAGTAAATACTCAACACAATAAACAGTCAACACAATAAATAGTCAACACAATAAATAGTCAACACAGTAAATAGTCAACATAGTAAATAGTCAACACAATAAATAGTCAACACAATAAATAGTCAACATAGTAAATAGTCAACACAATAAATAGTCAACACAATAAATAGTCAACATAGTAAATAGTCAACACAATAAATAGTCAACACAATAAATAGTCAACAMARTAAATAGTCAACATAGTAAATAGTTAACACAATAAATAGTCAACACAATAAATAGTCAACATAGTAAATAGTCAACACAGTAAATAGTCAACATAATAAATAGTCAACATAGTGAATAGTCAACACAGTGAATAGTCAACATAATAAATAGTCAACATAGTAAATAGTCAACATAGTAACTCGTCAACACACAGTAAATAGTCAACACACAGTAAATAGTCAACCCATAGTAAATACTCAACACATAGCAATTCAGATACAAGAGTATGCATGTAAAGAGGTACGCATGCATGTGAAAATGGAGAAGAATCCCCAAAATATTCCCGAAGAATCCAGAAGAATGGAGAAGAATCCAGAATAATGGAGAAGAATCCAGAAGAATGGAGAAGAATCCAGAAKAATGGAGAAGAATCCAGAAGAATGGAGAAGAATCCAGAATAATGCCATTACCCATTGTTGACTAGGACCTTGGGGAACAGACAGGCCAGGATGCTGAGGTCACTGATTGAGAACACGTAGACATTAACCACATGACCCAGAGAATGGACAACTAAAGAGGAGAGGAGGAGAAGAAGGAGTTTAATTCAGGAGCAAAACATAACATGAACTGGAAACACGTTGTAAATGTGTTACTACAATGAGATGTGAAGAACTAGTATTCATAAATGTAGGAGTTCCCAAAAGTGAAATCATCAGTTCTCCAAGTGAAATCATTTAGACAAAAAATATAAATATATTTTTTGGATTTTACATTGGTGAGTGACTTTTTTCCAATTCCGCCCAGTCAACCCCTCCTTTTGTGTTGATACTCTAAGAAGTGTCAACCTCTGACCTCTAACCTCTGACCTGTGAGTAAGAGGGCGGACATGGCCATGAAGCGGTGGAAGTCRATAGCGGCGTCGAAGGGGATGTATTGGTTGAGGAAGGTCTCTCGTCCCAGGGTGATGAGGTTACGGCACACCGTCAGCAGCATGTAGGGGTACAGGAAGGAGATGGCCGCCGCCGAACCGCGTGACACCAAGATACCCACCACCGACGTCTCCGGCACACCCGTGGAGTATGCCTGCAAACCATAGTCTAAACACGCAGCTAGGGGTTTGTTTCTGTTAGTCCACAGGTTTTACCTGAATCCCAAATAAGACCCTCAGCCCCTTCGGATTTCCTAGGGCACTCCCGTAGATCTGAAGGGATTGGATAAGTGTAATCAAAATGGCAAAAAAATTCAGCCAAACAGAAGGGTAAGTTTAAGTCGTCACCATATTGCTTAAACATATCCCATTCTGTTAGATCTACAGGAAGGATTAGGGCCAGGGCTTGATTTGGGATTCAGGGTATATACAAGGCTGGCAGAAGACCTTTATACTCAGATACAGTATAGCTATTGTAATGTGATGGAAAATGTACCTAAGCATTCATAAGATGCTTTTGTAGGGCAATGGAGTTAAAATTGCATGAGTAATCAACAAAATTATGAAAATGTCATTAAGTTAAGCATTTGTGTCAACTAAACAGTCGTCTCTCGTGATCGCCTTAGCTGATTTGGTTCTGGGAATTGAGATTCTTTTTTAAACAGGTAACTCCCAGCCTTCTTCTTCTTGGCACAGTTTACTCCCAGCCTGGTCTCAGATCTGTTTGTACTGTCTTGACAACAAGCAAAGGAGTTGGCGAGACAGCACAAAMAGATCTGGAACCAGCCAGGCTAGCTCAAATTCAAATCAATCAAGTGTATATTATAGCAGTTGTAACGAAGTGCCAGCTAACTCCCAAAACAGAAGAACAGACAGAAGAGAACATAATAGAAAAGAAGACAAGAGAAGACAAGATGAGAGAAGACGAGACAAGATGAGAGAAGACAAGACCAGAGAAGACGAGAGAAGACAAGACCAGAGAAGACCAGAGAAGATAAGATGAGGGAAGACAAGAGAAGATGAGAGAAGATGAGAGAAGACAAGAGAAAATAATAGAAAAGAAGATAAGAGAAGACAAGACGAGAGAAGACGAGACAAGACGAGAGAAGACCAGAGAAGACAAGAAAAGACAGAAGAAGACAAGAGAAAACAAGAGAAGATGAGAGAAAACAAGAGAAGACGAGAGAAGACAAGAGAAGACCAGAGAAGACAAGACCAGAGAAGACAAGAAAAGACGAGAGAAGACAAGAGAAAACAAGAGACGACAAGAGAAGATGAGAGAAGACAAGAGAAGACAAGACAAGACAAGAGAAAACAAGAGAAGACAAGAGAAGATGAGAGAAGACAAGAGAAGATGAGAAGACAAGAGAAAACAAGAGACAACAAGAGAAGATGAGAGAAGACAAGAGAAGACAAGACAAGAGAAAACAAGAGAAGACAAGAGAAGATGAGAGAAGACAAGAGAAGATGAGAGAAGATGAGAAGACAAGAGAAAACAAGAAACGACAAGAGAAGATGAGAGAAGACAAGAGAAGACAAGACAAGACAAGACAAGATGAGAGAAGACAAGAGAAGACCAGAGAAGATGAGAGAAGACAAGAGAAGACCAGAGAAGACAAGAGAAAACAAGAGAAGACAAGAGAAGATGAGAGAAGACAAGACCAGAGAAGACAAGAGAAGATGAGATGAGAACTTACAGTAGCATCTCTCCAGAGCCACTCCGGCTGTGATGCCATAGACGATAGTGAAGCAAACAATGTGGCGACGGTAGTTCTCTACGAAGCGTTTGAATTGCTGGATCTTCTGCTGGATGGGGCTCCTGTTGTAACGCTCCTTCTTAGGCTTCACGTAGACCTTAGGACTCTGGAGGCCCGATCTGCATGGGAGGAGGAAGGAGGAAGTAATTTGCAGTGGTTTAGACTGAGAAAAGCTTCATTGTCCCACAACATAATTTATTGAACTGAAACTACCAAAGAAGGTTCAGGCCGTAGCATAATTCACTTCAATGGCATTTATTGCTGAACACGTTTAAGAGAAAGCTCCTTCAACAAAGCACTATTGCGACCTTTTTTAACTTTTATGTTACAGCAATGCAGCAATCAATGAATACAATGGATGAGTCAGAGTTAGCAAGGACAATAMAAATAAATCATAAGGACAGTGGGTAAAAACAACAGAACATCCGGGTGAGGTTCAGGCTGGATTCCCCTTCAGGGCAATAATTAAATGTTAAAAGGTATTACTGTGCGTTAGTGATATAACGAAGACACAGGATAGATAGAGTGTAAGTGCTGTGCTCCGTGGTAAAACCATCGTACCATCATCAATATATTTAAGGAACTCAGACTCAAGTCTAGTTTTATCTGATAATGGCGTTAAGTAGAGGCTGGTTGCATCACTGGGTGGACAACTCTAGATACCAGACATGAGGTCAACCACAARGCAAACAACCCGAGGTAACAATGGTAAACCCATAATTACTGGTATCAMTCTGCTTCACTTCCTTGAAACAGAATACTGTACATACAGGTAAGCACAACAACCATTACCACTACTGGTATCAACCTACTGTATAAGGACTTAATGAACTTTATGTAAATAGATTTTTTKWWATTATTAGAAAGCCATGCGAGAATGTCATGAGAAAATCTGTCAATAAAGAAAAGAGAAAAATGAAAACACGTGAGGAGAAGTCTGGTAGTGACATGAGCAGCATGAGGTTGGATGTGATCTCTGGTAGTGACAGGCAGCATTGCGGTTGAATGTGATCTCTAGTACGTGACTAGCACGCCATGAGGGTTGAATGCGATCTCTGGTACTACATCGAGCATGAGATTGAAATTCCGATCTCTGGTAGTGACATCCAGCAGCATGAGGTTTTGATTGCTGTGATCTTCTGGCAGTGACAATGAGCGCATGGAGCGTTGATTGATCTCTGTGCTGACGAGAGCAGCATGAGTTCGAATGTGTTCTGAGTAGTGAATGAGCAGCATGAGGTTGAATTGATCTCTGGGTAGTGACATGAGCAGCATGAGGTTGTGAATGTGATCTCTCGGTCAGCTGACACCATGAGCCGAATAGGTTGAAAATGTGATCTTTGGTACTGACATCAGCAGCATCGAGGGTTGGAATCGTGGATCTCTGTATGACATCAACAGCATGATTGATGTGATCTCTGGTAGTGACATCAGTAGCATCCGGTTGGAAATTCCCCAACCCTAGAGAACTTACCTTTTCCCTTGTCGTCTGCGAAGTTCCTGCCCGTCTTTCCCCGGGCTGTTGGAGAACTGTGTGTCCCCTTCTGTGGGTGAGCTAAGAAAGAGAAGACATTACAGTTTTTAAATAAAGAGCATGAGGCCTGCAGGCCGACGTTTGAAAACGGATGCTTAATCATATCAGCAGACAAGGGTGGAGTAATTAAAATAACTTGTAGAAATAATCGTAATAGTCGTCGTAATAGTAATATAACAGGTTAGTTGGAAAAAGGTAGTCATCGTCATGCCGTGAAGTAAATCATCATCATGTCCACATTCACACCCTGATAAGAGCATGACTATCGAGATCTTGGTGAATGGAGATTGTGAAATACAGTAAATKACCATGCAATGAAGAGTGCATTTTTTCAATCAATCAAATCAATGTTTTGTTTCTCTCTCAGTTCTCTCATAAGGGTGTATCCTCGTTACTAAGTTATTCTCTTCCTCTATTCTAATGTTGTTATCTTACCTGTTCCTCTCCAGGGTGATGAAAGAAAACGGGCTGGTGTTATTTGTAACGTCAGCTTCCAACTCACTCCCTCAAAACACGTAGATCCCCTGAACGCAGCTCACTTTCCAGCCCACTTTCCAGCCCACACTCTCAAACACGTAGATCCCCTGAACGCAGCTCACTTTCCAGCCCACTTTCCAGCTCACACTCTCAAACACGTAGATCCCCTGAACGCATCTCCCTCTCCAGATCCCAATCACCTGAATTCTGATCACCTGTTCACACACCTGTAGGTCATTATCAAACACTATTTAGTTCAGTTCTTTRCACCTCATCACTGTGAGGTATTGTTTGTTTTGTGACACATGTCTGTCAGAGCGATTGGTTTCCTGTGAGTTACTCCTCCCGTGTATGATAGTTTTTGCCTGCCTCACTAACGACGCCTATTCCATGCCTGTACTTTAACCTATCGGATTTCCTGTTACCTACCTATTGCCTGATCTCCCAGACTACGTTACTAGCCTTTTCCCTGCCTGTACTGTTGCCCTTTAGGACCCCTGTGTATGACCTTCTGCTGACCCAGCTACCTGCCTCCTCCTGTGGTCCTTTGCAATAAACACCTGCTGTGCCCTGTGCTTGAAACCAGCTCTCTGTCTCCCCTCATGTTCATTACATTATTTTCTTACCTGTTCCTCTCTGGGATGATGAAAGACACGGGCTGGTGTTATTATCTTACCTGTTCCTCTCTGGGGTGATGAAAGACACGGGCTGGTGTTATTATCTTACCTGTTCCTCTCTGGGNGCTGGTGTTATTATCTTACCTTTTCCTCTCTGGGGTGATGAAAGACACGGGCTGGTGTTATTATCTTACCTGTTCCTCTCTGGGATGATGAAAGACACATGCTGGTGTCGACTCAGTTTGTTTCCCCCCTCCTTCTCCATCCCTGCAGAGATACATAACATTAGAAGAAGAAAAAAAAGAAGCTTTGCAGAAGTCTTGAGAGTATTTTGTATCTCTGGTTGGCCTTTGCAGAAGCCTTTGAGAGTATTTTGTGTCTCTGGTCGGCCTTTGCAGAAGTCTTGAGAGTATTTTGTGTCTCTGGTTGGCCTTTGCAGAAGCCTTGAGAGTATTTTGTGTCTCTGGTCGGCCTTCTCCAGCCTTTGTCACCTTTGATGTTAAGCTGAGCGAAGGTCAGTGTCTTCTCGTGGTCCCGGAGCAGGAAGTGGAAGTCCTCCCAGGTAATCTGTTTCTTGTTCTCGAAACCTGCGGCCTCCAACATTGCCTCGATGGCCTCCTCAGCCTGGCTCTTAGACAGAAGACTGCTGGAGATCTCTATGAACGACCTGCAGAACAGACCACAAGATGGCCGGAGTTAAGACGGCCGGAGAATCCATTATACGGTGCTTATCTTTTTCATTCATTTTGGATTGCGCATAGAGCTGGATCTACAAAACAGATGGCATGGAATGTGGACGTACTTTGACAGACGGTGGCTATTGAGGTCTGAGTGTAATGTCCCTTCAAGAGACAATGTTTTTCATGAAATTGGATGATATTTGGATGAAACAGATCAAAGTATGATGACCCAAAGTATGAAAAATGACTGTTGCTTCTACACTGATCAAGTTTGACTATAATGTTACTGGTCGCCCTCCTCCCCCCCCATGTCAAACACTTGGATTCAGGAGGCGGGATTACTAAGGGGATAGTAACTGTCATTTTAATACACCAATTTATTTTATTTTTATTTAACCTTTATTTAAATAAATAAAATTGTTAACCAATGGTAACATGATATTCTCTTACCTAATTTAAATAAGTACCACCTTGTAACCAACATTGGAGGAGGAGGGGCGTGGATTATATAGATAGATAGCTACTCTAATGGTGCCAAAATCTTACTGTAGCAAATAATTAAATGTTTACACTATTCATTTATGGYAAAGATACTTATATGTCTCCGCTTCATCTGTGTCTGGTGTTAGCTAGTTACTGGCTAGCTAGGTCTTCATCTGTGTCTGGTGTTAGCTAGTTACTGGCTAGCTAGGCCTTCATCTGTGTCTGGTGTTAGCTAGTTACTGGCTAGCTAGGTCTTCATCTGTGTCTGGTGTTAGCTAGTTACTGNCTTCATCTGTGTCTGGTGTTAGCTAGTTACTGGCTAGCTAGGTCTTCATCTGTGTCTGGTGTTAGCTAGTTACTGGCTAGCTAGGCCTTCAGCCAGCATGGTACAAAAGGGGGGGGAAAGTGTTGTTCAAAACTTTGACGCAGTTGTCATGTCAACACATCTGTCAGTGCTGCTGTGAACCGCATCACAAGAGACATGCTAAACAGGAGATGTATTACAAAAATATACATCATTGATGCAATTGCTTTGTGTWTYACCAAATTAGCTTGAGATGATTTTACAGCACCACTGTTCACTCCGTCTTGACAAAGCTGCCAGTCAAGGTGAGGTCATGACTATAAACTCCCCCGCCCACTCAGCTTTTCTTTTCAAACTTCCTGGTAGTTAGCCATGAGAGAGAAGTACTTTTTCTCAAATCTTGAGCATTTCTTTCCCCCCAAAAAAAAATATTATGAGTGATATTTTACATGGGAATCAGAATGACTGTTCGGGACCTTTTAAGTGAATTGATAACAGTGCTAACCTGAGCAGCCTGGAAAAATCATCTTTCGATAAGAAACCGTCCCCATCGATGTCGTGCATCGAGAACATCAGTTTAGACTTTTCCTCGGGAGAACCTGGACAAACAACACAGTGGAATATCAGTACAAAATCTGTGTTTCTTATTGGACAATTCCTGTTTCAGTCAGTTGTCTTCTGTTTGTTGCCTAATAAACACGACCTCCGGACTYCAGGGTTGGGATCAATTCCACTTCAATTCCAGTCRATTCAGGAAGTACACTGAATATCCAATTATCTTCAATGCTTTTCAATKAGTAAAATCTGRATTTGGAATTTGGTTTACTTTCTGAATTGACTAGAATTGAAATGGAAACCTACCCTGGACTCACCTTTCATGAAAATKACKATGACATCAAGGAACTCCTGGAAGGAGAGGTATCCGTTTCCGTCCTTGTCGGCCAGCGTGAACATGGAGTCRACAAAGAGMGAGTCCGGTTTGAGTGCCAGAGCGTCGGCAAAYTCAGTTCCTGTCAGCTCAGTCTCCAGGGCTTCGCGGGTCTTCCTACAGGACGCACCACTCATGTCCCTGGCATCACAATTCTCTATCTCCAGGACCTATAGGGTGGGGATGGATGTATATATTTTTTTAACCTTTATTTAACCGGGTTGTCCCATTGAGCCAATACATATGAGTGATAGACCGTTTCGTCAACATGAAAGACAGGAGGATGGCATTGGCGTTTACCACCATGATCCGCTCACTGAAAGTAATCAGATTATGATCCTAAATTTGGGTAATCCTAAAGTTACTGATGTCAATTTTGGACAGGTAACTAGTAACTGCAATGGATTACATTGCACATGTCAGCATGGTGCCATTGTGATTGTTAATGGTGGTCTCGTTGAATGGCTCAGTAGGTTAGAGGGGTGGCAGGTAGCCTAGTGGTTAGAGCGTCTGTGTCTGGTGTTTGCTAGTTACTGGCTAGCTAGGTCTTCATCTGTGTCTGGTGTTAGCTAGTTACTGGCTAGCTAGGTCTTCATCTGTGTCTGGTCTTAGCTAGTTACTGGCTAGCTAGGTCTTCATCTGTGCCTGGTGTTAGCTAGTTACTGGCTAGCTAGGTCTTCATCTGTGTCTGGTGTTAGCTAGTTACTAAAAGGTTGCTAGATCAAATCCCCGAGCTGACAAGCTAAAAATCTGTCGCTCTGCCCCTGAACAAGTCAGTTAACCCACTGTTTCTAGGCCGTCATTGTAAATAAGAATTTGTTCTTAACTGACTTGCCTAGTTAAATAAAACAAAAAATGGTGTTAACAATACTGGGGTTGTGGGTTCAATTCCTGCATGGGCCACGTAAACTGGCACTGTCCATACGGTGTACCAGGGTTGTGGATCTAACCCAATGTGACATTGGATAAAAGCGTCTCCTAAATTACAGTAAACATTTCCTAAATCTCCATTTTACAGTAAACGTCTCCTAAATCTCCATATTACAGTAAATGTCTGCTAAATCACCATATTACAGTAAACGTCTCCTACGTCCCCTATTACAGTAAATGTCTGCGTAAATCACCATATTACAGTAAACGTCTCCTAAATCACCATATTACAGTAAACGTCTCCTAAATCTCCATATTACAGTAAATGTCTGCTAAATCACCATATTACAGTAAACGTCTCCTAAATCCCCATATTACAGTAAACGTCTCCTAAATCACAATATTACAGTAAAGCATCTCCTAAATCACCCATATATTCCAGTACCTTGGCAAAGGCACTCCTGATGAAGTTCTCTACTATCTGAGCTCTCTGGTCTCTGGTCACTGCCTCTCTCAGTAGCTCCTTCTCTGTCATGTCCCTCACAACCAGCACCTGTCCACAGTCTGTCACCTCAGAGCGAAGGTGCCGAACAAACTCTCCACGCTGGCCCTCGTCCTCAAGTACAGCACCTGGGGACAGACCCCAACAAACAGAGATCACAGTCACACACACACACACAGGGATTGGCATGGAAACATCTAACAGTGAAGACGAACAAATGAGAGGCACATGAAACACAAGAGTAAACAAATGAGTAAATAAAGGTAAACGAATCAGTAACAAGAGTAAACAAATCAGTAAACAAGAGTAAACAAATCAGTATACACAAGAAAAAAATCAGTAAACACAAGAAACAAATCAGTAAACACGAGTAAACAAACACACGCACAATCATACCACCCCATCTACTCACCAGGTCAAACTCTTTGGGTACTTTCATCAGCAGAGCCCTGCGGTAATTGTTACTGGACAGCAGGACATCCAGGTGGGTCTGGGTACCCAGGCTGAGTGACCGTAGAGCGGGTCCAGACTGGTCAAACACCTGGAGTTTCCTCCTATCATCGATCAACAGACTGACTGGAAATGGGGCATCTTAGGGCCCTGCCACTCACAGGCTAGAGGAGAGGAGAGGAGAGAGAGAGGAGAGGAAAGAGAGAGAGAGACACAGAGAGAGAGACACAGAGAGAGAGACACAGAGAGAGAGAGATGTGGGAAGAGATGAGAGATGAGAGCAAGAGAGAGAAGGGGTGAGAAATGAGAGAGAGAAGTGGGAAGAGATGAGAGAGAGAAGTGGGAAGAGATGAGAGAGAGAGAAGGGGGTGAGAGTGAGAGAGAGAAGGAGGTGAAAGATGAAGATGAGAGAGAGAAGGGGGTGAGATGAGAATAGAGAGCGAGAGAGAAGTGGGAAGAGAATGAGAGAGAAGGGGGGAGAGAGAGAGAGAGAGACAGAAGGGGGTGAGAGATGGACATCAGACATATTACAATTTTCACACTATCCAAATGATATTCTGATGGCTCTGATATGTTCTGTTGACATTGTCCTTCCCAGCATAGTTCTAGCAGCAGCTATGGTGGATGCGTAACCAGGCCAGCTCAGTCCAGCTCAGCTTGGCTCGGCYCAGTAGTGTGAAAAGAGAAAAGCACACCCGTTCTACACAGAGAGTGACGATTCTGTCATAACACAGACCATGTACATGCATGTACTGTATACACACACACACACACACACCTGTGATTCCAGGAGCAGGTTCCTCTGTTGTGTCGTCAGGCCCTCTCTTCTGGAACTTCTTAAACTTGGATTTTCTGAAGTGGGCCACCACAAGAGCCATGAGGAAGCTCACTGGCAGGGGAACACATGGACAGTAGTCATCAGAGAATCACTGGTAACTCTTATAATAGGGTTGATGATATGCTATGTCTCTCTAAGTAGGCCTCCGCAAGAGCCATGAAGAAGCTCACTATGAGGGTACCACAATCAACAGAACAATTATACTGTAGCAATCACAATGGTTATTTGATTATTTGATGTTAAAATGTACATTTAGGAGAATTGTACAAGGGAAAATATTTGTTTTGGGAATTTTCTCAATACTTTGAATATGATTCATTTCCATGTCAGCTCTATGCGTGTGTCACGCTCGTCATAATAACTGGACCAAAGCGCAGCGTCTTTTTATTACTAGGTGAAACTCACACAGCAAAACAAAACAATAAATCACGAAACGTGACGCTGCTATAGTGCTCACAGGCAACTATACAAAGTCAAGATCCCACAAAGCACAAAGGGGAAATGGCTGCCTAAATATGATCCCCGGTCAGAGACAATGACAAACAGCTGCCTCTGATTGGGAACCATACCAGGTCAACATAGAAACATAATCACCTAGATAACCCACCCTTAATCACACCCCGACCTAACCAACATAGAGAATAAACAGCTCTCTATGGTCAGGGCGTGACAGCCTGGAAATGCCCTTGTCTGGAGCAATGGATACCAATTTCAAACTTTCCCAAAAAAAAGTGTTTACATGTTGTTTTTTTAACTGGCAAAAATGGATATTAACTGAGAAAATAGCATGTTTAGTTTCTTGCAATAGTCCTCTGTGATTTTAAAGAATATTTCTCTAAAAATGTTGATTCCTAAAAGATGTGTCCGGAGATTTGGTTTAGTCCGTCAGATTTGTCAGAAATCCTAAATCAATCAGGAATGAGCAGGGCCAGCTATGACATAAGGACCCCTTATTCACGTCCTCATTACATGGAGTGCAACAAGAGCAGTTCTCTATTTTTGATCGATTTAAAACAATATTGGAATCACCCTGGTCACAACCATAAACTGTTAACTCCACCTGCCTGATAGATTAAGATAGAATATGAATACTGTTTTAAATATGTTACAATTTAATTCCGTTTTAGAGTCAGAAAGCAACTGAGACAAAACTACATTGCTACTGTGTATACCACTTGAATGAAGAAGAAAAAATGTCATTTTTTCCCACGCCAACTATGTAAAACACCAACTCTGTCAGAATGTTGTCTGATAGAATGGTTATTTTTATTGGGGATTTTCAAATGAATCATTTTCTATATTTTACAAATGTTTGTATATTACTTGTATTTTTTAGAGACAAAAAAAAAATCTCTGTATTGAGTATCTGTTGTCAACTGCGTCACTGATGGCTAATCCCCTTGAGATCGATTTATGTTGTCAATATTCTGAAAAAACATTGGAATCACTGTTCTGCACCATTAGCTGGACATAAGGGATAGTGTTTCCTTAATACATTTTGTTTAAATGCTAACAAAATTAGCCCTGGTGCATTTTAAAGTGCTATAAAACAAAACAAAAATAAGTTTGGAAATTTGTATTACTTATTTGAATAATCTAATGTTAGAATTATAAAATCAAGGCCTTTTGCTTGTGGATTCTGATTGGTTAACGTCAGATACTGACCAACAGGAAAGAGGAACAGGCAGATGACTGAGATGCCAAAGCCAGCTTTGCTTCCGTCGTCAAAGTAGTTGAGCTTGGTGGCGTTGGTGCAGGGGTGGAGCTCAGAGGTCGTGACCTGAGAAGGCTGGGGGCAAGGGTCACCTGTAACAGACAGACAGGCAAGACAGGCAGGCAGCCAGAAGGTAGGGAGAAACAGACAGACAGACAGAACAGACAGACAGAAGACAGACAAGAACAGACAGACAGACAGACAGACAGACAGACGAAAACAGGTAGGCAGGCAGGGAGGCAGGCAGGCAGAGAGACAAACAGGCAGATAGGCAGAGAGACAGGCAGGGAGACAGGTAGGCAGGCAGACAGACAGACAGACAGGCAGCCAGACAGGCAGCCAGAGAGACGGGCAGGGAGACAGGTAGGCAGGCAGGGAAACAGACAGCGTGACAGACAGGCAAACAGACAGGGAGGCACGTAGACAGAGAAACTAGTTACCGTTCCAGCAGCACGTACAGTCAACATTTATGACTTACAGTGAATACTGTCATAGATTACTATCTTACTAAGACTATATTACTAACATTGTTATCTTTATTGTTTGAGTTGCTGAGAACACTATAATTTATTGGCCAACCACAGAAACTTTAGGAAGGAAATGAGCTTTACCATCCYTCCAGAAGAAGACTTTCCTCTGTACGTCCTCAGCCTCTGCACTGGTGACTGCTGTAATGACGTCATGAAAGGTTGTGTTCCGAAGGGCCTGCAGCTCCTCAGCTGTGAACAACCTAGAGGAACAAACAGGAGAGGTCAGATTGACTGGAAATGTTATGATTGTATCACCCAAACAGTGAATCAAAGCTGATCATAAATGACAGCAGTTTAATATTTCCTCAGTTCAAAGTTGATCAAAACTGACAGAAGTCGTGTGTTTCCTCAGTTCACAGCTGATCCTAAATGACAGTAGTTTTGTGTTTCCTCAGTTCAAAGCTGATCATAAATGACAGTAGTTTTGTGTTTCCTCAGTTCACAGCTGATCCTAAATGACAGTAGTTTTGTGTTTCCTCAGTTCAAAGCTGATCAAAACTGACAAAAGTCTTGTTTCCTCAGTTCAAAGCTGATGGGTGCCAGGACAGAGAAGAGCTTTGGCATGGGCTGAGTGGGAGCTGGTTCCACCATCGGGGTGCCAGGACAGAGAAGAGCTTTGGCATGGGCTGAGTGGGAGCTGACCTCCTTTTCAGAATGAACGAACGTGAGAAAGCCAGGAAATAAATCGAGGTTCAAATGATAGTAACAGTTTCATACGATTAATGAATGTATGTATGATGTGTATATTTTACATTACATATTTACATATTTTTCATTCCTTCCTACCCATTTTGTGTGTTCTCGAACCAGAAGCGGTCCCCGTTCCTGATKCGGTCAAACTGATCCAGTATGATAGAGGAGAAGACCTGACCAGGACCGTCCACAGACTCCAGGAGACCACCAGGAAACAGCTCCAGTTTAGAGATATCCCCGTCATACAGGTCTGATAGGTCCCTGAATAACTAGAGATACAGAACAGGTAGAGACGGAATTGAGAGGGTATGGTAGGTTATTCACTCTATTATAGGATATTTGGCCAGTGGTTTGAGTCCCCTCTCTTTGGCTCAACTCTCCCTGCCTGGTCACATTTATATTTGAGTCATTTTGTGTGACTTATACCGATGTAAAACAACCACATACACTATCATGATCATTGGCAATTAAAATCTAAATGGTCAGTAGTACATAAAGATTTAATAACACATTCACATCCCGTACATAAAGCATTTATAAGCAGTACGTAAGCCGTTCTGAACATACCTGTGGGTTGGTGGTGTTGAGCTGAGGGTTTACGTCTCCCCACCTCCCCACAGGGGCCAGGCCCAGCCCCTCTCTGACCTGGTTATAGCTGGGCAGGCCAAAGTCCCGGCCTCTCTGCACCGTCAGAGCAACCAGGTCTGACCGTGAGAAACGCAGAGGACCGTACATGTAGTCTGGTGGGGGAGAAAAAACACTATCAGTAAAATTTCAATCATGTATTATTGTTGTATTGAAAACACACCTTTCTTAAAGTCAAACGGTATAGTCCATTATGATGTGGTTGTTATGTATTATGATGTGGTTGTTATGCATCATGATGTGGTTGTTATGCATCA
>NW_019942569.1:1002843-1003361 GCF_002910315.2 Salvelinus sp. IW2-2015 | reverse complement strand
GTTGTTATGCATTATGATGTGGTTGTTATGCATTATGATGTGGTTGTAATGCATTATAAGACTTGTCATAAGCAACTACTTGTCCTCTTCATGTTTGAAGGCCTACATAAAGCACGGCCATCCCTCCACTGACCATCTAAAGCTGAAGTGGGAGGTCTCTGCCTTATGATCAGTAGACACAAAGAAATCTGAAAATATATGATGATGATGATGATGATGATGTGGTGATGGAAATTTACCTCTTAAGTCCTCCACAACCATGTTGTCCTCTCTCTCCGCGATCTGAGAAGCCATGCCCATAATCAGATGGTCTATGTCCTGGCCTGACTTCAGGTTGGGGTTCTACAACAGACAATCAGAGAGGTTTGTTTGAAACATGACATTCAGTTTCTCTAATAGAAATGTCTCAATGAAAGGTGCCATCTTGCCACCTCCTATGGCTGTTGGCTATACGGATCTGAGACCAGTCTACATGGAGGCTATACACAGATCTGAGACCAGTCTACATGGAGGCTATA
>NW_019942569.1:995777-996541 GCF_002910315.2 Salvelinus sp. IW2-2015 | reverse complement strand
TGGAGGCTATACACAGATCTGAGACCAGTCTACATGGAGGCTATATACAGATCTGAGACCAGTCTACATGGAGGCTACATGGCATATTTTTACCTGACGGTTCCAGAAGCTGTTACACATGCGAATGGCTGATGACGTGCTCCCGTCGATGTTGACAACCTTCTGAAAGTGGCAAGTTCTGTTTCTGTAGCCAAAACAATGTATGAAAAATTAATGGTGACACAAATTACATGCAGCTGTTGAAATATGAATGCTGACACAAACACTGCATTTGGGACCATGTTTTTTTTTGTAAATAACAACAAAATGGCCCCAACAGAGCCTTATAGAGATATTTACTCTGCTAGCAATAGTGTACAGTGTTGAATTGAAGGGGTAGCCTGGTGGAACCATACAATACAAGTGTTTTAATAGCCTGTTGAATGCAGCATGATCGCCTTATAGCTCAACCCTCCTGTAGGTTTTCGCTCCAACCCTGTCTCTGGAGAGATACCCTCCTGTAGGTTTTCGCGCCAACTCAGCATATTAACCATCTAATTATTAGAATCAGGTGTGCTAGATTAGGATCGGAGTGAAAACCTACAGGAGGGTATCTCTCCAGGAACAGGGTCAAAGTGAAAATCTACAGGAGGGTAGCTCTCCAGGAACAGGGTAGAGTTGAAAACCTACAGGAGGGTATCTCTCCAGGAACAGGGTCAAAGTGAAAATCTACAGGAGGGTATCTCTCCAGGAACAGGGTCAAAGTGAAAATCTACAGGAGGGTA
>NW_019942569.1:983340-991501 GCF_002910315.2 Salvelinus sp. IW2-2015 | reverse complement strand
ACGGGTAGCTCTCCATGAACAGGGTCAAAGTGAAAAGTCTACAGAGGTCAGCTCTCCAGGAACAGGGTCCAAAGTGAAAAACTACAGGCGGGTAAGTCTCCGGAACAGGTCAAAGTGAACAATCTACAGGAGGTACTCTCCAGGAACAGGGTCAAAGTGAAACTCTCAGAGGGTAAGCTCTCCAGAACCAGTCAAAGTGAAAATCTACAGGAGGGGCGGTATCCTCCGGACAGGGTCAAAGTGAATAATCTCAGGAGGGTTAGTCCCAAGAAACAGGTCAATAGGAAAATCTACAGGAGGGTACGCTCCAGGAACAGGGTAGAGAGGGGGCCTACTCCAGGACAGTGGAGGCTGTCGTCAGACCTCATATAGCAGCACCAGGTGGGCCCATCGTGGAGGCAAAGCGGACAATGCAGCAAGCCTGGGAACCGAGTGAGATTCCCCTGGATCCACAAACTTCTGGTAGCCTGCAGCAGACAATGACACGACAGAAGAAAAAATGACACGGGATGTAATAATTGTAAAACTGCTCTAAAAATAGAAGAGATGGATCCCAAAACCATTGTCATAGGGTCAAAGCATGTATGGTGTCGCCCCGTAGTGCATGGAAGCATTTTAACATGTAAAGATTACAGGAAAGGACTACTGCTAAGTGGGGCAGTAGCCTAGTGGTAGAGCGTGGGGTCCAGCAACCGAAAGGTACTGATTGAATCCCTCGAGCGCCCAAGGTAAAAAATCTGTCGTTCGCAACCAACCAAGCCATTAACCCCCTGTTCCCCTAGGCTTCAGTAAATAAGAATGTTACATAAACTGACCTGCCTAGTTAATTTAAATTCAATTTAAAACCCTCCATATGATCTATAAGAGAAACAAAATAACATAAGTGACTTTCTCCTCTGTCGCTGACCCGTGGCGTGCGTGCGCGCTCGTGTGTGGCAGCCGATTGTCCTCTGAATGTTTCCCTTCTGACACACACATATTACACACTAGCCAACTAGAGGTAACAACTCACCACTCGTCTTGTGAACACTTGCCGAACAGGGTCAAAGTGAAAATCTACAGGAGGGTAGCTCTCCAGGAACAGGGTCAAAGTGAAAATCTACAGGAGGGTAGCTCTCCAGGAACAGGGTAGGAGAGGGGGCCTACTCCAGACAGTGGAGGCTAGTCGTCAGTACCTCATATAGACACCAGGTGGGGCCATCGTGGAGGCAAAGCGGATGGCAGCAGCCTGGAACTCAGGTGAGATCCCTGGATCCACAAACTTCTGGTAGCCTGCAGGAGACAAGACAGACAGAGAACAATGACACGGGATGTAATATTGTAAAACTGCTCTAAAATAGAAGAGATGGAGTCTCCAAAACCATTGTCATAGGTACAGCATGTATGTGTCTGCCCACTGTAGAGGAAGCATTTTTTAACATTGTGAAAGATTACAGGGAAAGGACTACTGCTAAGTGGCGGCAGGTAGCCTAGTGGTTAGAGCGTTGGGCCAGCAACCGAAAGGTAGCTGGATTGAATCCCTGAGCTGACAAGGTAAAAATCTGTCGTTCTGCACCTGAACAAGGCAGTTAACCCCTGTTCCCCGGTAGGCTGTCATTGTAAATAAGAATTTGTTCATAACTGCCTTGCCTAGTTAAATTAAGGTTCAATTTAAACCTCCATATGATTTATTAAGAGAAACAAAAATAACATAATGTGACTTTCTTCTTCTGGTCGCTGACCCCTGTGTGCGTGCGTGCGCCCGCGCGTGTGTGTGGAGCATCTGTCTCTGAGTGTTTCCCTTCTGACACAGCACATATTTACACAATACCACTAGAGGTAACAACTCACCACGTCTGTCTTGTGATCAGCTTGTGGCGGGAGAAGACCATGCTCCATACCAGGGTAAGAGAGGGAGGGAGAGGGAGGGAGGGAGGAGGGAGGAGGGAGGGAGGAGGGGAAGGGAGGAGGGACAGATAGAGGGAGAGGAGAGAGAGAGATTGAGAAAGAGAGAGGGAGGGAGGAGAGGGAGAGAGGGAGGGAGAGAGAGATAGAGGAGAGAGAGACCAAAGCCCATTAAAACAGTTGCCATTCCAGGTTGATAGAACTCATCAATTTAACCACGTGTCCTCCTAATAATTTGCATTTTAAAAACCTATCCAAAAACAAGTACCATGTAGAAAACCTGAGAGATAGGACAAACTTGGGGAATTAGGTGCGTCCTGAACACTGAAAATATCTGCTAAACACTTCCAAATTCACTTAAAACAGCCATCAAACCTTTTATAGAAAATCATTTTGCCAATACTGTAAATTTTTTATCGGATTATGTTTTTGAAGCCAATCTAAGCAGACACTATATGTTTCTCTGCTAGGCTACAAGTTTTTTTTTTTTCTCCATTCAATAGGCGCCTACATTGTTCCCGATTTTAATATTGCCTTTTCGATTGACCGGTCTGGTGGCGAACTCTGACCTTTGTATCTTTAGTTCTACTGTATACACTATATTCAAATAATGCGTTATTACAACTTAGAGCAAACAAAACAAGAATACATTCAAAAACAAATAACAGTAAATAAACAACAACAAACATCCTTTTACGTTCAATGGAATTAAAATTGGAGATGACAAACCTTGATCATTTGCCATCGGGACTGTCCTCTCGGAGTCTGCCGTCAGATAAAAAGAGAGACAGAGAGACAGGCTGAGAAAGGAGAGAGAGAACAGGGAGTTATAGGGTGAGAAAAAGAGAGACAGAGGACAGGGGTGAGGGAAAAGAGAGAGAAGAGAGACAAGGGGTGAAAGAAAAGAGAGAGACAGAGAGACAAGGGTGAGAAAAGAGAGGAAGAGAAAATGAAAAGTGACCAAGATTGAATTCTAATACCCCGTTAATGATCTACTGCAAATGCCTCAGGCTGTAGTTTGAAATAGTTACTTCAAATGTCAATTACTAGCATTCCGCATCCTAGCTGTCAGCAAATCTACTTAAGAAACATAGGTGTGCCACGATTATGACTCTGAGCCAGTGACCTATATGGAGGTATAGTGTCACGTGCATAAGTATACAAACAGGCCTGACTAAAACATTCTCATTTTCTGTTCGAAAATGATCAGAAACGTGATCAAAGTAGAAGATTTGCGGTCTGTTATTGTGGGTTTTTCTGTCATTAGGGCGGCAGGCTACCCTATAGCTCGTTAAGAGACATGTAGCCAGTAACCGAAAGGTCGCTGCGTTCAAAATCCCCGGAGCTGACTAGGTGAAAAAATCTGCTTGATGTGCCCGGTTTAGAAGCAACGGCACACCTGAAGAGCGTGTAACTACTCATGAAGATCGCTTCTGGATAAGAGCATCTGCCTAAATTACTTCAATATAAACACATCAAAAAACAATACACGACAAGATAGCCCACTCTTACGCAAGGATTCAATACCAGAACACAGACAGAGTGGATGAGTATACAAGAAGCGAGAAAGCCGAATGAACGCGAGTGATAGTGCATGTGCGAGAGAACAGGTTAGCATATTGAAGAAAGAATGTATTGAATAAATGAGGAGTAGATCGAAGAAGCGCAAAAGCGAAATGAGGACAGGGATACATCAAAATGGTTACCTTTGTGCTGCGTAGCGCGGTCTGGAAAGTGGCGTATAGACGCGCGACGGGAGCGATGCTCGAGTCGCGTAGCTGTAGGATGCACGTATGATAGAGAGATGAGATATGAGGGAGGAAAGACTTTTGTGATTTTTTGGGTTTTCTTTGTGTCGATTTAATTTTTAATTTATTCCTGTCTTTTATTTTATGACATCCTTATATCTGCCAGGGGAGAGAGCGGAGGCCCAGCTTAAATAATAAACATGCTTCCAACTGACAAACATCCCCAGCCCAGGCGTATATGGCAGCGATAAGATGAGAGATTCACTGGAGAAAGTCTCCCTCACCCCCTTTTTCCCCCCTTCCCTCCCTCCCATCCATCTCTTCTTCTCCTTGAGACTTCACACAGTGGCTTCCCGACTTCATGAGTTGTCACAGGCCATTTCAGTCTTACGCCGGTAACATGCTATGCACCAAGACTCGATGAGCGAGAGCGAGAGGCCAAAAACAACATTTCCATTCGACTGAATAATGAACACAAATGAACATGGTTAGGAGACCTGCCGCACGAGGCTAGGTGGCCACAGACAATCTATTTCAAATCTCCCCACATAAATCCAACTAATCTGTTTGTAATAAAATCCGCGTGCTAACGGAATGTGATTTTCTGGAAGGTAAATTGCAGCATGAAATAACGTCATATGTTTTTTACAGAACCGCCGACCAAACAAACGATTTCATGTCAAACATAAATGTAGAAAGTGGTATGTTCAAGATTTTCCAAATACATTACACATAATAAATGCCCACAAATACAACATGATAATTAATACTTGTTTCACATAATTTGGAGATAGGGAAAACATGAACTAATTTCATATAGAATAGGTCTACAATAGTGGAATTGTCTGTCAAAAAACTCGATCATTTAATTGTATGTCTAGGCCAAAATGATTCACAACAGGTCATTTTTGCTAGAACAGATAAGATGCTCAACATTGAAGTTAATTATTTCGACCTTACACGCTGTTAACAGAAATGCTAGTATGCTCCAAAAAATTAGCCTTATACCTTTAAATTTGATTTCAATTTGTTTTAATCAAAAACTATTCTTCAAAATTTGTCTTGAATAGATGAAAAAACAAAGGTTAAGTTTGACCTACAATCACAGGACACAACACGTTTTCTATGAATAGGTTTGAATAATTATTATGATGGAACGCCATGCCAATTTAACAAGCCTAATAGCTATGCTTTTTGCATGCATTGTCTTTTAAGATTTATAATCAGTCTATCTACACTTATTTTAATTGCCCCAGAATAGCCTACCTATGTTATAACAGCCTGCAGTAAGTATGTTTCAAAATAATTCATTTATTTTGTGCCTATTGAACCTGAAATTGAACCTAGGTAGTGTCACGGAAAACAACTCCGACATTTCACTCGATGTTTTACCTCTAATCTAAATATCTACATTTGAATAGACAAACGTTTAGCCCTAGCTGTTACGAAAGCATAAAAACGTTAACAACAATGATACAATGAAGAAGTTAACTGCGGTTATCGACCATTCATGAGACAAATCCAAGTATTTTATCGCGAAAGCTTTGGTAATGCGAAATTCCTTCCTAACATGATATTTGCGCGGCCTTATTTTGCCAATACCTGCCCAGATGTCCTCCAAGCCCGTTGATTAATTTCTTGCCATTTATTGGCCCAAACAAGGAGCCTAAATAGTTTTCACAAGACTAAAGTGAACGCACTGTGTTGATTACATTTTCGGAAAAAGGCCTACTTAACGAGGAGGTCAAATTAGGATGTGTCTACAGTATTAAGCTTCATATGCCATATAAGCGAAACTTTGAGTATCATCCACCACCCGCTTCATTCTCTGTAGGCCCTACCATTTCTAAAGGATCTTTTTTTGGCATTGCCTACATTCTTTCCACTCTCAACACTAACACCATGGTGAGTCACAGGTTTAGCATTGTTAATAATCCAATGGCTCTTAAGTTACAATTTATAATATACCTACTAATTATATGAAGCAAAAGTTGAGTGCGCTGCTCTGGAGTAAAACCAATCAAACTGCCCCAAAAGAATTCCAGTAGCCTAGTCTGAAATTGATTCTCTCTGATTCCTCCAAACCGTGTTTAAGGAAACCCAATTTATGGCAATTATGGCCGTTGGGCAAATTTGAGCCTATGCTCTGAGATTTTTTGTGACTGATAACAACCAAAATAAAATATAAAATTCAGTTAGACCTACCTTAGTCTTTCTGATTTCCTCCACCTATCTGGTAGGTGAAAGCAGAACAATTATGCACATACTACTGCTATATGGCTGCGTTTAATAGCTCATTTACATTTCGGAAGAATGGCTGGACCAAAGCATATCCTCGATTTCTGCCTTTTATGACCATAATGTCAAGCCCTGCTTCCGTGAACCTGCTGTGATCTTCACTTGTTATGACTATTATCCTACAACTTGTATCACACTTATGAGCCTTCCATCACTAGTCTTCATATTGTATTGCCTCCATCCCAGAAGAGAGGGGTGTTACAGAATTATCAAAAAAAAGACATGCCCATTAATATCACACTGCCAAATCCCACACAACGCCTAACAATGCTTATACACATCTGATGAAGCTAGCTGTGAAATGTTACCCTGTAAGCGCTGTACATACATGCAGTCTATGCTTTAGTGCGCACAACACACACACCACACACACACAGCAGACTCGGCTCTTCCTCAGAGAGACGAACTGACATTTCCACTGCGAACTGGGATGAACGCAAGACTCGTGTGTGATGCTTGCGACTAATTAGCTTGTGCTTGTTACTGATCGGCGGGGGGACCAACGCCTAATAACTTCCCAAGCCTCCCACCCCAGAAGACATTAACCAGAATTGCGGTGACAGAACGAAGAGGCAATATACTTACCCTGAATCAGACATTATTGTTTTCACCATAGCCACCATGGCTTACAGACCCACGAAAAGGTATCTCGTTGCTTGACCTCCCTGCCTTTTTGTCTTTTTTTCGCACATTCACTCGTTCACGCTAAGATGTAGCTACACAAATCATGTCAAATTGAGCATTTCAATCTATAGCTGAGCCTGAATAGTCAAATGAGAAAAACCAAATAAATCCTACATGTGAATATATAGTCTCTTGGGAGTCAGGTTGTGAGCATACTATTCTAACATTTTAGCAGCCGCTTTTTAAAAATGTGTTTTGGAGTTTAAGAAAAAAAGGATGGGGTGATAGATTGAGCAGTACCTTATCACTCTTAATCCTCCCTCCTTCCACTAGGGACCTGCCTTCCACCCTTTCACCATCCCCCTCTATACACCACCTTCCTCCTCCCCCCACCATCCTTAACATATGGTAGTGCATGAGCGAAGGACAAGAACACTATAAAGAGGGATATTGAACAAATATACAATGCAAGGTGTGTTTTGAGGGGGAGCGGAAGGGAGGAGGGAGGGCACATTTTTTCAGATGTACAGTGTTATATTGCCAGAACTCTAATTGACAAAACTCTAGACTGATAACACTTGTAATGCCCCTATCTTATGTCCAGAACTATATTGTGCCATTCACTGAGGTTCTTACACATCTTTCACCCTTGATCATTCAATGCAAAATCTGTTTTTCTGTGAATTAGCATGAGCACACAGGCCTCACCATTTAGTCATTTTAACTACCATTTAATTGAGAAGAACCCGCACACCGTTCTTAGCTAGTATCTCTGCTCTTTATTAAGCTCTGACGAAGGCCTTGAGGCCGATACGCTAAAGCGTTATTAAAGAGCAAGTGGTACTATTCAAGAGCAGTGTGCGGGTTTCTTATTTTTTCTCATCCTTATTCAACTGTTGACCATGCGACCTGCAACAAGTTATTAGCCCTCGATGTGCCGAGTGCCTTTTTGAGTAGTGTGGACCATTTAATCCCAAGGAGCCAAAAATACACAAGATACACACTATCAAAATGGTTATTTTTTGAAGTACAATAGAAAGATATTAGATGGAGAATATAACTTTTCCATACAGTTCTTGACTATTTAACTTGACATTTTTTAAATCCTTTCTGTCCAAAGCCAGTTGTAAGCATGCTTTGACAAATCTGGTCAGTCTGAGTAGTTTCATTAATCCTTATACGGTACATACGTCGGGCAAATCATCAGAAATAGTGCTATTGTAAAAGCTTACTGTAAAAACGTTATCACGGCGTTGTATGCCAATTTCTGCACCCATGGCAACATTTTATCAAGATCATCTTTTCTTAACGTGATTTGTGATTACAAGATATGCGCCTTCTCTCTGCTTTGAAATTCATCAGCTACAGTGTATCAATGACATTCAGATAATGAGCGGAAAACTATCTGTTATAACAACCAGGTATTTCTGCATGTGCATTTTTACACTACACTATTAATCCAAATGGTAGCCACATAGAGTGTGACTCTTCACTCTGCGACAATTGAAGCACACTTGGCGCTGATGGATAATGGAGGATGTAGTATTTACAGCCACAGTCCGGCATATATGCATTTGGTTTTACCTGTCCAAACGATCCAATTGATG
>NW_019942569.1:968768-983315 GCF_002910315.2 Salvelinus sp. IW2-2015 | reverse complement strand
TCCCCCAGGAATCCAGGCAGCCATTCGTAGAAGGCAATATTCTGTAAAAAAAAATAATGTTTTACAATATAATGAATTTTACTTGTCAAGTGTTTGTCAATACACAGGATAATTACATTGTTGCTAAACCAGAAGGAATAAGAGGTGACGCAGTCACACACACACTCTTAACTAATACAATTTAATCCAGAAACCCACGACCACCTGGCATTGATGTAACTAACAACACTCTTTCCTGGTCATGTGACATGCTATATTACTGTAAATAATCACTAAATGACCAGCTATGTGTTGGTTGGATTACAGCAGACTTTTCCTAGTACCTGGAACGTGGCGACCACGGTCTTCCTGGCGTTTTGAAACAGGTCTTCGTCAGACCACGACGAGTGTTTCTCACTAAGCTGGGAGGCGATGTAATTGTGGTAGCGAAACCACACGATCCCCTCGGCCATGGTGAACACATTCTCGTTGCCCCAGGCGTTACCCAACTCTGGAGGGTGGAAACGAAGAAACAGAAAGGGTTTTTACTCTGGCTGCATGTTTGGCTGTTGGACTGCAGTATCGACCGTATGACAGGGTTGGGGTCATTTCCATTTGAAATCAGTCAATTCAGGAAGTAAACTGAAATTCCAGTAATTGACTGAGTAGAAGCGGAACCCAACCCTGGTAACTGTCCTGACAATAAAGTATTTTCAGTAATTCTTTACAGGTGCCGATATCTTTTTCTCTCTGACCTCCTTAAAGGGGTTGATATCTTTATAAGTTATTACTTAATGGCTCATATTCTTTAGCTGTGCCAAGGCATGAATGTCATGGAGTCACACCCAACGGATCAGGAGCAGGAAGTCTTACACAGCTTTATCATATCTATTTCTTGTGTCAATATCATTATATCCATTAACAGTTCAAATCTTCTTTTGTATTTCCTTATTGTATTTTTTTTGTCATTAGTGAAGTGTCTAACCAGATCAACTGGCATGATGTTGTTTTACTGTGCAAGTCCATTGTCACGGACTTCCCTGGATTATGGAGTAACTGGTTACATGATGTAATCAGCTACATGTTATCTGATTACGTTAAATTAAATAAACTTTAATCAGTTACATTACTAGCCAAAATATCATGAAAAATTACTTCTTAGATTTCTTTTAAATTCAGAAAAGATTGTTGGTTAATTAAAAAATATATAATACATTATGACACCTTTCTGTTTTCTCAATGACATTCAGATCAGCATTGAAAAAAGGTGCACGTTTAAATTTGTTCCACCTGAGCGAGTCTGACCACAAGTTAAGAGACCACTATGACGACACACCAAATGTGTTTCATGGATCCTTTTTTTTTGTCTTATTCTAATACCTCTTAAGGGGAATGTAATCCAAAAGTAAAAGTAATCAGATTACATTACTGAGTTTTGGGTAATTAAGAAGATGAAAAAGAAGAACAAGAAGAAGATGAAGAAGATGATGAAGAAGAAGAAGAAGCAGAAGAAGAAGACAACAAGCATCTACTCACCATAGAGCCCCTCAGGTCCATGCTGACCAGTGGAGGGATCAGCAGCGCTCCACATGAGGCTAGTGCTCCCGCTCCTCTTGGGCATGTCCAACTGCTCCCCCGAGGCTAGGAGACCTCCAGAGAAACTCCTCAGGGCGTCAGACCAGGAACTAGATGGGCCGTAGATAGAGCTGCCGTCCAGCCATGCTGTCACCAGGTTCACCTACGTAAAATGACATGACATAGCGACACTGTCACCAGGTTCACCTACGTAACATGACATGACATAAGCCGACCCACTGTCACCAGGTTCACCACGTAAACATTCACTGACTAGCGACGCTAGCACCGAGTTCACCACGTAACATCACATGAATACGACGCTGTCACCAGCGTTCACCGCTAACTAAATGACTGAAATAGACGAGCCTATCACCAGGTTCACCCTACATAACATGACATGCATAGCCACCTATCAACCAGGTTCACCTACGCTAAACATCACATACACTAGCGACGCTATCACCAGCGTCACTACAATAACATACATGACAAGGACGCTTACTCACCGAGCAAGACTCACCTACATAACATGAACATGGCTATAGGCCACCACCTGCGTCCACCAGTTCACCTACTATAACATGACATAGCCACACTGTCACCAGGTTCACCTACATAACATAACAATAGCCACGCAGGTAGGTGATTCACCTACCTAACATGACATGACATGACATAGCCACACTGTCACCAGTTCACCTACATAAAATTACATAACATGACATAGCCACACTGTCAATATGTTCAACAACATAACATGACATAACATGACATAGCCACGCTGTCACCCAGGTTCACCTAATAACATAACATAGCCACGCAGTCCCGGTTCACCTACATAACATGACATAACATGACATAGCCACACTTCACCAGGATCACCTTTATGGAACATGACAAGACTTAACATAACATAGCCATACAGTCACCAGGTTCACCTACAGGTGTTATGATAAAATTGATGTAATTTTGGATTTATTACTTGATTATTATGCCCGACAGAGTCCAACAGACTGACCATGTAATCACTAAAGTATGACCAGTACCTGTCTGTTATAGTACCTGTCTGTTATAGAACTGGCTGTCTGTTATAGTACCTGTCTGTATAGTATCTGGCTGTCTGTTATAGTACCTGTCTGTTATAGTACCTGTCTGTTTATAGTACCTGTCTGTTATAGTATCTGGCCTGTCTGTTATAGTACCTGTCTGTTATAGTATCTGGCTGTCTGTTATAGTACCTGTATGTTATAGCTACCTGTCTTGTTATAGTACCTGTCTGTATATAGTATCTGGCTGTCTGTTATAGTACCTGTCTGTTATATGACCTGTCTGTTATAGTATCTGGCTGTCTGTTATAGTACCTGTCTGTATAGTACCTGTCTGTTATAAGTAGAGCTGTGCTCTGTTATATGTGCCCTGTCTGTCTGTTATAGTACCTGTCTGTTATAGTACCTGTCTGTTATAGTACCTGTTATTACCTGTCTACAATAATTATTACCCGTATGTGAGGGTTATTACCTGTGTGCGGGGGTTATTACCTGTGTGTGGGGGTTATTACCTGTGTGTGGGGGTTATTACCTGTGTGCTGGGGTTTTTACCTGTGTGCGGGGGATATTACCTGTGTGTGAGGGTTATTACCTGTGTGCGGGGGTTATTACCTGTGTGCGGGGATTATTGGGGCTCTGGCTGGAGTGTTTTTCCCAGGGCCCCCTCTGGAAGGGCAGTAGGACACGGCCGGTACGGTGTGGGTCGAAGACTGGGTCTCCCTCTGGGACGGGGATGTACATGAACTCAGGGGGACAGCCGGGAGGACGGGAGTCCAGTATCTCAAACATTACATGGTACCCTTCACAGACAGAGGAGACAGAGAAACACCGTGAGATTTATAAGACACATAAAGGGTCATACGTGCTTATAACAAGTTATATGGATCTCAAACATGACATGGTACCCTGAACAGGCAATGGAGAAATATACTGTATATAACATTTGACTTAAAGCCTGCTGCAGCTATAATGCTGTATAACTTGTATTTTATAATGAGGCTGTTATTTAGTCTGGATCATTATAAAATGGTAATAAGACATTATTATATCATCTCAAAGGGGGTCATACATATTTAAAATGTGTTAGAATCATCTTACTATGCATTATTATAACCGGGGTGACTATGGCAACCTCACCTCAATTATTTAGGTTCATTTCATAATGCAATTTTTTGTTAAAACAATACCTCCTGAATGTCATTATGCCATAGTGAACAATAAACATTGACTTACCGAAGAACACAGAGAGTACGGTCTGGTTGTGTGCGGAGGGCAGGCCCGAGTGGCCCCTGGCCGTCACATCGCTGAGTTTGCGCGGGTTGGGGAGCTGTGGTTCCTGCAGGGGCTGGAGCACCCCGTCAGAGTAACGCGCGGGCAGCAGTCGCACCAGGGGGGAACCTGCACCAGCACACACTTCCATTATCACCTAGCAACAATGCAACTTATGGCTTTCTATAATCGCATCCTATATCTTTAAATATTTATATTTCACATAGTTTATATTGTCAGTTATATTGTCAGATTTTATTAGAAACTTACCAACAGCTCCTCGACTGTGATAGGCTAAATTGTTATACCAGCCGTCATATCGTTGGACTTCCCAGGTGACTTTAGACTGAGCATCTAAACAGGTGAATTTATAGATAGACACTTTCAGTGTGGTACTTAAATTGAGGACTTTAAAAAAAAAAAATTTTTAATCAAACTTATTTATCAAGATGAGATATTTTCCGTGGGTTTTTAACCGAATAATTTAAAGTAACTAGGTACAAGGCTACTTACGTTCAACGATAAGGGCAAGCGCTGCCAGCACTGTCAAGATACTCCAGATCGGTTTACGCAAATCCATTGACGCGAGAGATGTAACTGCATGCACTCTGAGCCAGTCAAGTGTCTAGTCGAGGAGCACTTGTGTGGAAAGACCAGGTAAGGTAGGAAAACATTGGGCTAAATCTTTACATAAAATAATCTTTACCTCACATTTGAGTTTTGATTGGTAATGTGTTAAAAAAATCAATGTGGGTATCAGTGCTTCATAAAAATAAATTGTCACTCTAACGTAGAGAAGAAGGTGTGTTGGTCGGAAGCGATAAAGAATCCTTTAATTAAACAAGAAGAGGACAATTGGTTGATTTGCTCAACAACAAAAAAAGCCTATTTTGAATAGATAGATAAGTTTGTTACTTACCCTAATTGTTGTGGATGAAATGTCATGCGCACTGAAGAATCAGAACTATTTAAAAAATGTAGTTGATAGCCATACAATATAGCCTATTGCTACAGGGAAGGATAGACGACAGTGTCGATGACCCAAGTTCTTACAAATGACTGACACGTGCGTTTCCTTGATGGACTGGTAATCACCAGTTACAGTAACACACCCCTTATTCTAAGGAATACCAATAAATGCATCCTTAAAGATAAACAAAAGAAGTGCGGATAAGCTTTAAAAGAGACGTCTGTCGCCTTCGTGCGTTACATTCGCTCTTCTCATCCTTCTGCTACTGTCTTGATCTGCTCTAGTCACTTTTATACACTTAAAGGTGAGTGTTATTTTTAAGCATATATATTATGCATTATTTTAATGTCGCACACTGGCATATTAGTATGGTTTGGAGGTAGATAGAAGAGTTTTGTGTGTGTGTTTGCTTTGCTATTTGTTTGTTGCTTCCAAAACGAGTCGAGTTTAAGATGGGTTGGTCTTTGTCCTTGTAGTTTGCCAGGGAGGGTAAACTTGAGTGCAAGAGTATCCACTTACTGTACTCATTGACTGTACTGTACCTGACACGGTTTAGTTTGCATGTGCTTTCAATCTCAACAACTGGTTTCTTAAAGCACTTTGTATTTTACAATAATTAGAAAATGTATGTTGAATTARAAATACTTTTTTTCTTGATTCGGGAAAACAGTCAAATGCATTTGATAATTGAAACAATTCATATTTTTACTTAAGTTTTCACTTTTTAAATGATGTAACATTCTCATTCCCCGGTGTATCCCTACTATAGAGTAAGGACCTGATGTGCTAATCTCTGGATCTTTAGACAGTAACTGAGACACCCTGCTCTCCACAYTGTCCCCTTCTGTCACGCTGTCTGCTCTCAGCTCCGGAGATCCTGAGGAAAGATGACTTTCTACGATGACATTTACCCATTCTACCCCCTACAAAGAACCTCCTTTATCTTCAGCACCCACCTCCTCACCATTATCCTGGTCTTCCTGGTCCTCAYGGTCAGCTTCCTTCTAATTCTGCCAGGTATCAGAGGCAAGTCGGTGAGTATAATGAACTGGTGCAACCCTAACTATGGATTCATTCATATTAATGCCTGACAGAAATGGAATCTTCAGATTCCATTCATTTTCAGATTTCATTCATTTTCAGATTCCATCTTCAGATTCCATTTCTGTTGGCGCTAATATGAGTACACTATTATGACGTCATACAAAATTGTAGATAATACAATTTCTCAATGTAAAAAAAATGCATATTTAAACATATTATTTACCCTTGGAATGTGATCGAGATAAACTGGATGAATAAACTTTAGTTAAGAMTATATGGATGTGAGATCTGTCAGTAAGTCAAGGTACATGTTTTGTGATGTGAAATCTGTCAGTAAGTCACACGTAACCTCTCTCTCTTCTAGAGACTATTCTGGATGTTCAGGATCATCATCAGTTTATTCGTAGGCGTTGTGATAGTGGGTAAGTACCTATAACTGGAAATTGCTATAGATTTTCCACATCACATGACATCTATTGCAACACGTCAAATGACTGGCAGTCATTGGATTCTAACTCTTCTTATCTTTTTTTGCTCTAATAAACAGACCGATTCTGATAGATCGGAGAGGATGTTGATTATTAAGCATTGTATTGTTTGTTTCCTATTATGTCTGTAAGTGTAAGTGTGTCATCTCATCTCATTTCATATCATCTCAGCACTGAATTTCACCAGCGACTGGGCTGAGGCCCGAGCCACCACCAACACCACCTACAAGTCCTTCAGCAGTGAGGAGGTGAACGCTGAAGTGGGACTGCACATAGGACTGTATGGTATTAACATTACTTTAAGAGGTAAAGCCCATAGAATTACAACGTAATACTATTATTTATTTGTTTACAGTATTACACCTGTATGTATTACATATGTCACTTTTCTGCAGTGTTTGAATGTTCTGTATATGTTACCTGGGGTATAATCTCAAGGTCGACAGACGCACCTAACATAACTGGTATCGTAGTGTCTGTCAAGAGACTGTAAGATTATCGTAGTGTCGTAGTGTCTGTCAATTTCGTAAGATTATTATTCTGGGTTTTCTGTGATTGCCTAAGGATAATATTGAATACAGCTACTATACCCCTTTAAGTCATCTTATATTTGATAGCATTCCACTGTTTTTTACTCTGATGCATTTGAATATGGAGTACATATGAAGAAAGACAAGGCTAAAGTTTTGATACAGTATGTGACACATAGGGTTGTTATGGTGATCCTGACCCTGACACACCTGGGGGGATGATCACAAGTCATGTGACACGTAACTTGTATTGTGTCTTACGTGAATTAATATATCATTTGTTTTCGTGTGAAATCGCCATTTGGCGACCCATCCCTTAAGGCAGGGGAGGGCAACTCCTTTCCTTCGAGGGCCTGATAGGTGTCACCCCCCCCCCCCGGGCCTAGTAAACACACCTGATTTAAACTAATTGCATTTTTGACTGAAGATCATGATTAGATGATTATTGGAGTCAGGTGTGTTAGCTGGGGCTGGGGCTGGGGCAAAACTATGACACCAATCAGGCCCCCCCGAAGACTGGAATTTCCCACCCCCCCATCCATTAAGGGATTCATTGACACATTAAAAAAACATCACAATGATTCTTACAAGGATTCTAACAAGGATTCCTATACAGGATCACAAATTCTGAACCAAGGATTCTAACAAGGATTCTTATAAGGATTCTAACAAGGATTCTGACAAGGATTCTAACAAGGATTCTGACAAGGATTCTAACAAGGATTCTGACAAGGATTCTAACAAGGATTCTAACAAGGATTCTGACAAGGATTCTAACAAGGATTCTGACAAGGATTCTAACAAGGATTCTAACAAGGATTCTGACAAGTGCATGGATTATAACCGCCATTGTCCTCTATGGTCCACTCTGTCCCTCCAGGGAATCCTGTGAATCAACTCAACGAGACCATCAACTACAACGAGATGTTTGCGTGGAAAGACACCATCGATGAGGAGTACGGGAACGCCTTAGAGAGAGGTCTACCTAACCCCATCCTCTATATCGCTGAGAAGTTTACCCTCAACAACCCATGTGGCCTCATCTACCAGTATAGATACTCTGGGCGCTATGCCTCGGCCACCCTCTGGTAAGATTAGCCATATACAAATAAATAGTTCTGTGAGACAACCAGTCTCAATCTAAACATATATACCTGTAGATGTTTTCAGGGAGACATTGCTCCTCAAACTGTGAGTCAGAATTCGAAGGAAGTGGATATTTGACCGCCAGGTATCCAGAGGTTAAGGTTAGGCATTGGGATCGAAAATGGTCGCGACCCCTAGTTTGGAAAACGCCAGGGTAAGGGTTAAGGTTAGGCAATAGGTTAACAAACCGCCATTGAGAATGGTACAAATTCTGCCGGCTGTACATATATATACCAAATTTAACTCGCCTCCTCAGGACAGCGTTCTGCTGCTGGCTGGTAGCCAATGTGCTGTTCTCCATGCCTGTCATCCTGTACGCCGGCTACATGATGGTGGCCACTGCCGCCTTCATCTTCTTCTCCATGGCCTCTTTCTCCACTATCATGAACCTGCCTACCTGTCTGTTCACCATCGGCACCTCTGGAGCCTTCCAGACAGAGTACAGCGGTTCTTTCTGGCTGGCGCTGGCCACAGGTAAGGAAAGGTTTACCAGAGCCCAAGGCTCTTTCCTCAATTCATCTTTCCTCAATTCCTTTGTGTCCTCTCTACTAGCCTCCATCTCAAAAATGCATTGGAAGTGAAGGTTCGAGGGAAAGGGACCTTGGACCTTCTCCAAATGTGTGTTTTGAGAAGGAGGTGAGGAGAAAGGACGCTAGGATCAAGGAAAGATGAATTGAGAAAGATCCCAGTTATCCACACCAATGACAACATTTAACAAAAATGTTGCTTAAAAGGCGTCCATCTTGTTTTCCAGGTGTGCTGTGTTTAATCATTGGAGTCCTGGTGGTTCTGTTGGACTGTCTGATCCCTGGGAAGATACGAGAGGCCTTCAGTGTCGGGGTGGACAACGACGAAGATGAGGATGTTTATTTTGGAGAGGGATACCTGAACTCCAACTTCCTGGCAGGAGTAACCACCACACCTTTGACAACCTTAGTGCTTCCTACAGTAAGTCTCTGTCAGTTTAATGAGATGAAGTACTGTAGGTCCAGTGTGATCTCTCACGATCATCATCACTAGCTCTGGTCCAGGGTCCTCTCTCACGATCATCATCACTAGCTCTGGTCCAGTGTTATCTCTCACGATCATCATCACTAGCTCTGGTCCAGGGTGCTCTCTCACAATCATCATCACTAGCTCTGGTCCAGGTTGATCTCGCACAATCATGATCACTATCTCTGGTCCAGGGTGAGCACTCACGATCGTCATCACTATCTCTGGTCCAGGGTGATCTCTCACGATCATGATCACTAGCTCTGGTCCAGGGTGATCTCTCACGATCATCATCACTAGCTCTGGTCCAGGGTGAGCACTCACGATCATGATCACTATCTCTGGTCCAGGGTGATCTCTCACGATCATGATCACTAGCTCTGGTCCAGGGTGATCTCTCACGATCATGATCACTAGTTCTGATCACTAGTCTATTAAAGTCTATGACATTCATTTTGGCTATCTCAAAAAGAACAGCATTTATTCTTCAACTCTGCTACATAAGTACAGTAATAGGGAATAGTAATTATTGATTATTTATTAACTGTAAATAATGTTATTCTCTTCTTCTTATGTGTTCCAGGATGAAATTCGGAATGTCAGCCGCCAACCATCACTCCAGGAGCTGTCAGTCAGAATGTAACGGAGTCGGATTTATAACCTCCTATCCCCTGCTTGAAATGTCTCCACCCGCGCTATCGAATCGCTAGCTTTTTTGCAGCGTAGTTGGCTAAGACGTTGTCAAGGAGGGGGGTCAAGTGTGTTTGCGGGGCAGAGGTCCCAGCTTCTAGGTGTGAGCTGGATGGGGAGGAAGTAGTATGGCTAAGCTAGCACGGTGATGGAGGAAGTGGTATTGCTAAGCTAGCACGGTGAGCTAGGAAGTGGTATGGCTACGCTAGCATGGTGAGGGAGGAAGTGGTATGGCTACGCTAGCATGGTGAGGGAGGAAKTGGTATGGCTACGCTAGCACGGTTAGCTAGGAAGTGGTATGGCTAAGCTAGCATGGTGAGGAAGTGGTATGGCTAAGCTAGCACGTTGAGGAAGTGGTATGGCTAGCTAGCACAGTGAGGAAGTGGTATGGCTAAGCTAGCACGGTGAGGGAGGCTAGCACTATCACAAGCACAGTGACATCTGTGTCTGTCACGTCAAACAATATTCTCTCAACTTGAAAAACAATTATCATTGCAGTTACCAAGAAAAATGTGTTTAACTTTGTGAATTAGTTGTGAATATCTCTGGGAGCCCTTTAAACCTACTGTACAATATATTTAGGTATGTAAATCATGTATATACGTATAATGTGTTAATGCCATAATTGGTTAATATGTACTGTATATATACGTGTCGTATCTGTGCCATTTGTCATGTTCCAATAGTGTAACAAAAATTAAACAAACGTGTGAGATTCACATACTTTTAATGGACATCGTTGAGTCGGGTATTCAAGTCATTGATGATCTGCTTCTTGTGTAATGAACATAAGAGTAAAGTGTGAACGAACAAGTCGCTTGCGTCCCAAATGGCACCCTATTCCCTATATAGTGCACTACTTTTGACCAGAGCCCTACAGAACCCTATTCCCTATATAGGGCACTACTTTAGACCAGAGCCCTATTCCCTATGTAGGGCACTACTTTAGACCAGAGCCCTATTCCCTATGTAGGGCACTACTTAAGACCAGAGCCCTATTCCCTATATAGGGCACTACTTTAGACCAGAGCCCTATTCCCTATGTAGGGCACTACTTTAGACCAGAGCCCTATGGGAATAGGGTGCCATCTGGCACTCAGTCATTGTCCTCAACCTCATGAATATACACCACTTGACTTTCATGTACTTGACTTTATTTTCATCATTGCATGTCATAAATGCCTTTTTTTTCCCTCTCTTATTTTTTGTTGTTGTTGACATATTTGGAAAGCAATAGTAAGCATTGTCATTAACATTTCATTAATCACAGTATATTCTTAGCTTCTCACAATACAGCAACTAAACAAGTTAATACATTCTCATTATACCTGCTCTGCATTCCAAAATTCCCCCCCCCCGCCCCTATATCCTTTACAGAGCACTCGTTTTTTTGTTTTTTTTAAAGAATACATGTCGCAGTATTATCTTTGGCCTTCAGCATTGCCATAATGTTATATTGAAACCTTTGTTACATCCAAGGCAGTATAGAGAGAAAAGGACAGCTTCCAGACACTGGTTAATATTCCAAAGGGCAMCCTATTCTCTACATAGTGCACTACTTTTGATTAGAGCTCTATGGGCCTTGCATGGTCAAAACTAGTGCACTATCTAGGGGAATACCCACTGGACCAACAAAAAAAAAACGTGTTGAATCAATGTTTCCACGCCACTTCAACCCCCCCCACCCCCCAAAAAATTGTAACATAAATCCAATGACATGGTGAAATGTTATGTTGTTGTTGTTGCTGATTTCACATTGAATTCACATTTGTTGACAAACTCAACCAAATGTAAATCAAAGCTAGACTGGAATGATATCTGTTCCCAGTGGGTAGGGTTATGATTCGGGCCACACTACCCTACATTACATTGTTTTCTGTTGCTCATACCCCCCCCCCCCCCCCCCCTCCCTCCTAGCCTGGTCCCAGACTCGGTCTGTGTTGTTGTCTCACCAACTCCTAGGTAGTAGTTATGCGTTGGCATGGCAGGCTCCAATGACAGATCCAGACTACAATAGCCCTGCTTATTAAAGAAGAATAGCTTAGATACTTGCTCCTATGCTGTTATTATGGTATAACACGGCACGTAAGCTTAAATACCCCTGCTATTGAAGAATAGCCTTGTCCTATGCTGTTTAGGTATTACACGGGACCGTAGCTTAAATACCCCTGCTATTTGAAGAATAGCCTTGTCCTATGCTGTATAGGTATACACGGGACGAGCTTAAATACCCTGCTATTGAAGAATAGCCTTGTCCTATTGCTTGTTTACGGTATACACGGGACGTAGCTTAAATACCCTGCTATTGAAGAATAGCCTTGTCCTCTGCCTGTATAGGTAATAACACGGGACGTAGCTTAAATACCCCTTGCTATTGAAGAATAGCCTTGTCCTATGCTGTTAGGTATCACCGGGACGTAGCTTAAATACCCCTGCTATTGAAGAATAGCCTGTCCTATGCTGTATAGGTATACACGGGACGTAGCTTAATTACCCCTGCTATTGAAGAATAGCCTTGTCTATGCTGTTAGGTTATACACGGGACGTAGCTTAAATACCCTGCTATTGAAGAATAGCCTTGTCCTATGCTGTATAGGTATACACGGGACGTAGCTTAAATACCCCTCTATTGAAGAATAGCCTTGTCTATGCTGTTTAGGTATACACGGGACGTAGCTTTAATACCCCTGCTATTGAAGAATAGCCTTGTCCTATGCTGTTAGGTATCACGGGACAGTGCTTAAATACCCCTGCTATTGAAGAATAGCCTTGTCCTATGCTGTTTAGGTATTACACGGGACGTAAGTTAAATACCCCTGCTATTGAAGAATAGCCTTGTCCTATGCTGTATAGGTATACACGGGACGTAGCTTAAATACCCCTGCTATTGAAGAATAGCCTTGTCTTATGCTGTTTAGGTATACACGGGACGTAGCTTAAATACCCCTGCTATTGAAGAATAGCCTTGTCCTATGCTGTTTAGGTATACACGGGAACAGGCTTAAATACCCCTGCTATTGAAGAATAGCCTTGTCCTATGCTGTTTAGGTATACACGGGAACAGGCTTAAATACCCCTGCTTTGTCACTTGAACTCCTATTGAAGAATAACGACAGGCCAACCCCTTCCCTACAATAAGTTCAGTTACCGTATCAACACGTTTATGTCACTACATTGTTTAATCTTGCATGTTATCAAAATGGAAATAAAATGTGGCGTGTTTGTAATCTAGTCATAAGAACATAATCATTACCTTGCATTTACAGTTTTCTTTAACAGTATACATACGTATTCACACACRCGCGCACACACACTGTACACATCAAACCATTATGACCGTGTAGCTTTTCAATTATAGCCTGGTACCAGTCTGTTTAGCTAACATTTCACTCCTTGTACAATGCGTCATCGCCAAACAATGTGTTATCCAGGCTACTCCAACTAAGCCTGAAGTTGAATTTTTTTTGTTGTTGTTGACATTTTCAGCAGAGTAACATATTACCCCCAAAATAAAATGATATATAAAAAATAAATGTTGCTAATGTACCACCTTGTCACCAGTGGAGGCTGGCGTCACTATAAATCGGAGGACAGGCTCATTGGAATGGCTGGAATACCAGCCTCCTCTGCCTGTCACCCACCCGGTCTGTCCACCATCTTCTCCTAGACATGCAGAAGCAGTGAGAGAGTACGCAGAAAAATATGCATACCAAATGCCACCCTATTCCTGACATAGTGAACCTACAGCCATATGGGCCATGGTTAGAAGTAGTGCACTACACAGGGAAAAGGGTGCCATTGAGGGTGCACCCATGGAGGGACTAGATGTAGACATGGAGGGACTAGATGTAGACAGGAGTCTCCTGTCCTGTTAACAGTCTGAACATCACTGCAGGCATGGTCTTCATGTTGATCTGAAAGAGAGGAGGAGGAGGAGGAGGAGGAAGTTGAAGAGGAGAAAGAGGTGAGTGAGGAGGAGGAGGAGAGTGAGGAGGAGGAAGAGGAGGAGGAGGGGGGAGGTGAGTGAGGAAGAGGAGGAGGACTCCTCCTCCTCTCCTCCTCACTGCTCTCCTCTCCTCTCACTCTCCTGCCCTCTCATCTCCTCCATCCTCCTCACTTCCCCTCCTCCTAGCTCCTCCTTCCCTCTAGCTCCACTCTCCCTCCTCCTCACCCTCCTTCTGCTCACCTCATCCTCGTCCTCCTACTCTCTCCGTCCTACTCTCCCTCTTCTCACTCTCCTCCTCACTCTCTCTCCCTCGCACCTTCTCCTCCCACTCCCTGTCTCCTCTCTCCTCTTCCTCCTCCTCAATCTGCTCACTTCTGATTCTGCCTCCTCCTCCTCACTGATCCTCCTCCTTCCTCACTCTCCTCTCTCCTCCTCACTCTCTCCTCTTACCTCCTCCCCGCTCCTCTCGACAATCTCCTCAACTCCCACCTCCTCCTCCTCACTCTCCTCCTCCATACCCCTCCTCTTCCCTCACTCATCCCCTCACCTCCTCCTCTCTTTCTCTACTCTCCTCCCTTACTCTCACTCTCCTCCTCCCTCAGCATCCCTCACTCTCCTCCTCTGCTCTATCTCCTCTCTCCTTACTCCCTCCTGCCTCTCTCCTCACTCACTTCACTCTTCCTCCCCCTCTCTCCTCACATCACCTCCTCTTCTCCTACTCTGCCTCTTCCTCACTCTCCCCTCTTCCTCACTTCATCCTCCCCACCTCTCCTCCTCTTCCTCCTCCTCACTCTCCTCCTCCTCACTCTCTTTCTCTCTCACTTCCTCTCCTCCTCCTCCTCACTCTCCTCTGCTGCCACCTCCTCCT
>NW_019942569.1:966569-968251 GCF_002910315.2 Salvelinus sp. IW2-2015 | reverse complement strand
CCTCCCTTCTCCTCCTCCTCCTCCTTCCTCACTCACCCTTCTCCCTCCCCACTCTCCTCCGTCCTCACTTACCTCCTTCTCCTCCTCTTCCTCGACCTCTCCTCCTCATCCTCTTCCTCCCCTCACTCTCTCCTCCTCACTCACCTCTTTCTCCTCCTCCTCTCCTCCCTCCTCCACTCTCCTCCTCCTCCTCTTCACTCTCTCCCTGCTCCTCGTCACCTCCTCCTCCTCCTCCTCTCACTCTCTCCTCTCCTCCTATCCTCCTCCTCTCCTCATCCTCTCTACTCTCACTTCCTCTCTCCACTCCCCTCCTCTCACTTCCTCCTCCTCCACCCTCTCTCTCCTCCTACTCCTTTCCCTCTTTCCTCCTCACTCCTCACTCCTCACTCCCTCCATACTTCGCCTACCTCACCTCCTCACTGTCGCTCCTCCTCCTCTTCCTCCTCCTCAATTCTGCTCACTCGATTCTCCTCCTCCTCCTCACTCTTCCTCCTCTTCCTCACTCTTCCTCCTCACCTCCTCATACTGCTCCGCTCCTCTCACTCCCTCAGTCTCCACAAACTCTCCCTCCTCCTCACATCCTCCTCCTCCACTCCTCCTCCTCTTACCCCCTACCACTCTCACCCCCACCTCCTCCTCTCTTATCTCCTCACCCTCTCTCCTCACTCTTTCTCCTCATCACTTTCCTCCTCCTTTTCCTCCTCTTCCTCACCTTCCTCGACCTCTCTCTTCTTCTACTCTCCCTCCTGCCTCCGCCCTCACTCTCACTCCTCCCCTCCTCCTCCTTCTTCCTTACTTCCTCTCCTCCTGTCCTCCACCTCCTCCTCACCCTCATCCCTCTGCCACCTCCTTCTCATCCTCCTCCTCTTCCTCACTATTCCTCCTCTTCCCTCCTGCCTCTTCCTCACTTCTCCGAGGAGAGAATCGGACAGTTCAGTGCTCATCATGAAGACACTCACTTGTATTTTTATAAATGCTTCTGATTCGTCTGTTTCGTCCAAAGAGGGTTCAGAGAGACTATTAATTGAACGTGTATAACGTTGGCAATTAGCTAACAGTCATAGGATCCTGATGCTCACCTCTCCCACTGATACAGACAGGGTCTGGACTATCTTCTCATGCGGCATGGCAACCACACTCTGCCCATTGATCTCAATGATCCTGTGGCCGACTCGCACCCCTCCTCGCTCCGCGATACCTCCACGCATCAGACTGCAGATCTGAGGAGAGAGAAAGAAAAGCTCAACCCTCTGAATCCAAATGGCTGTTATCAGGATCATTAGAAGAGAGATGATAATTAGAGTACAAAGAGGTCATACATGCTTATGACAAGTCTTACAATGCATTATAACGGTATCATAATCCTACTCACGATGCCGTTCTGAACACTGAAGCCCAGCTGGAACTTGAGGTCAGGTCTCTTGATGAGGACAGTGGTGACAGGAGGACAACTCACGATGCTCAGCTTCACCTGCACCTGGCTCTTCAGACCCTGGCAGGACAACCGGAACACGATAAATAGCAATGGCAATTCTAGAGTGTCTCAATACTCTAGAATGGCTTCCTAGAATGGCCATGTCTCAATCTCATTACTCTAAAATGTCTTCCTAGAATGGCTGTATCTCAATATCAATACTCTAGAATGGCCGTGTCTCAATCTCAATACTCTAGAATGGCCGTGT
>NW_019942569.1:960677-966298 GCF_002910315.2 Salvelinus sp. IW2-2015 | reverse complement strand
TCAATCTCAATACTCTAGAATGGCCGTGTCTCAATCTCAATACTCTAGAATGGCCGTGTGTCCATCTCAATACTCTAGAATGGCCGTGTGTCCATCTCAATACTCTAGAATGGCCGTGTGTCAATCTCAATACTCTAGAATGGCCGTGTCTCAATCTCAATACTCTAGAATGGCCCTGTCTCAACCTCAATACTCTAGAATGGCCGTGTCTCAATCTCAATACTCTAGAATGGCCCTGTCTCAACCTCAATACTCTAGAATGTCTTCCTAGAATGGCTGTGTCGATCTCAATCTCAATACTAATGGCTTCCTCATCTCCTTTTCTTTAATGACTGATAAGAGACAAATAAAGGAAGTGGTTTGAACTTTTGAGTTTAAAAAAAGTCAAAAAAGCAGTAACATAACATAGATGCTGCCTGAGTTGACTGTATGCTCCAGACCTTGGCTGCTGTCCAAACACTTAAGACACACCCTATCTCCTCAGCCCTCACATTTTGTGGAAACTTCTGATGATGTATCATGACGTCTGACGAGTATACACTTGCAGGGCAAGGGGCGAGGGAGGAAGGAATGATTTTTAAATGGACCACCCTTGGCCGGAAACGTCACTCGTTCATCCTGCGATGATTGTGTTTTCAGCCCCCGGAAGCTTGTGGGTGCTTCACATGCACTACAGTCAATTATGAGTGCATGTCTACTTATAGTAAATATATAATTATTAATATACGCCTACTGTATGATAGCTAGCAAATTAATTAGTTAACTGACGTTAGCCTGCCTAGCTGGAACTTCTGAAGAAGGAAMATTTCTACAATTTCCAGAAGATAACCAAACAAAAACATATTTACTTTACGTGTTTGTGCTGTCATGTGCATTAATAGCACAATGTCTAACTTATTTGCATTCGTTTTTACTTGCACTTGTATGTTGACTTCTCCATTGATGTTGTTTTTAAGTTTTCGCTGACTTTTCTTAGCGGATGTACAATCGTCGCGAATTGAATTATTGGGAATTTTAAGGCCCCGGAGTGAACATAATTGTACACTAGCAATGCCGAATAAAAACAAGAGCTTACGTTGTAAACTTCCCTTGCTTGGCTAATCATTTTGGACCGTCCACCCAAGATGGCGACGGGGATTCCCTCCAAGGGCATAAGGCGAGGGTAAGTAGACGAGGGTGTGTCTTTTAAATGTTTGGACCGTAACCCTTGACGATGCCCTGGCAGGTGGCTAGTGGTAAGCCCCACCAGGCTGGTGTTATTGATGGACTTGATCTGGTCTGCAACACTGAGCTAGTATTACCACACATTATGCTAACTAGCATTGTCAGGCATGACATATGCCTGTATTAAGCTAGAATTACCACACATAATGCTAACTAGCATTGTCAGGCATGACATATGCCTGTATTAAGCTAGTATTACCACACATAATGCTAACTAGCATTGTCAGGCATGACATATGGAGTCTGAACTCTCTCTCTCTCTCCCCCTCCCTCTCCCTTCTCTCTCTCTCTCTCTCCCCCCGCTCTCTCTCTCGTCTTTCGCTCTCCGCTCTCTCACTCTCCCTCTCTCACTTCCCCTCCCCTCTCTTCTCTTCTCCCCTCCCCCTTTCCCGTCCCCTCTCTCTTCGGTCTTCTCTTCTGCCTCCGCCCTCTCTACTCTCTCTCTCCCCCTCTCTTCCTCTTCTCTCGGTTCTCTCTCTCTCCTCCCCCTCTCTCACTGGGTCTCTCTCTCCTTCCCACTTCTCTTCACTCTCTCTCTCCCCTCTCTTCTCTCTCGCGCCTCCCCTCTCTCTCTATCTTCGCTTCCGTCGCCCTTCTCTCTCTTTCTCGGTCTTTGCTCTGCTCGCTCTCCTCTCTCTCTCTCTCTGGTCTCTCGCTCTCCTCGTCTCTCTCTCCTCCCCCTCTCTCTCTCTCTCTCTCTCCCCTCCCCTTCTCTTCTTCCCTCCGCTCCTTCGTTCTCTCTTCTCCCTCCCTCTCATCTCTCTCTCCCCGCCTTCTTCCCCCTCTCTCTTCTCGGTCTCTCTCTCTCCTCCCCTCTCTCATCGGGTTCTTCTTTCACTCTCTCTCTCACTCTTCTCCCCTCTTCTCTCTCTACCTCCCCTTCGCGGTCCTCTCTCTCCCCTCTTCACTTCCGCCTCCTTCTTTCTTCTCTCCCCTCTACTCTCTCTCTCCCCCTCTCTCTCTCTTCTCAGTCTTCTCTCTCCCTCTCTCACCCTTCTCTTCTCTTCTTTCTCTTTCTCTCTCTTCTCTCTCTCTTCGTCGGTCTCTCTCTCTCCCCTCTCTTTCTGTTCTCTCCTCTCCCCTCTTTCTCACCCCCGCGCCCCTCTCTCTCTCTCTCTCTCTTCTCGGTCTTCTTCTCTCTCCCTCCCTCTCTCATCTCGCTCCCCCCCCACTCTTCTCCCTCTCTCTCTTGGTCTTTCCTCTCCTCCCCTCCCTCTCTCTCTCATTTCCGCTCTCTCTCTCCTCCCTCCTCCATAGCTGGAGTTGGAGAAGCAGAAGGGAGAGAGCTGGTGTGGTGATAGTGGAGTCCTGGTGGGGCTCCTCCTCCAACGGTGATCCTAGCTACATGTATGAACAGCGGCCCGGCTGCCCGCTCGGGAAGCTCAACGTGGGAAGACGAAGATATGTCATCACACACTAGCCTGGTAGGGCTACTTTCAGCTACTGCAGGGGTATATCAAGGTCGCGTACACCAGCATGTCATTACTGTCATATCAAACAAACTAAGTCGCGTTTGGTCGATGCCAGAACGGTCATAACACATTGGTTTCCAGGTTTTGTATGCTCGAACGGACAACCCTACCTTCCATCTCAGGGCGGAACCTGTCAGGAGTCAGGCTAACAATGCTAATTAGCAGTGTATGTGGTATTACTAGTTAATAAATGTTCAGTGTGGGCGCTCAGAGGCCTGCAAGAGGCCTTCTCTTGCTGGGCCTAAACATCATCGAAATATTTTTTTAAATATATTTCCAAATATTATTAAATTATTCCCTAGAGTAAGATTATAACTTCTCATTTCATAGATCTTTCCTCTTGGGTTGCACTGCCTTCAGCCAGGTTTAGATTTGGAGGGCTGGGGCTTTTATGTTGATCTTTATCCATTATTCAGACAATGTGTTGCAGGGGTTAAATCTGCACTCAGGAGCCTTCAGAATCAAAGTGGCGGGCGTTGTGCTTAATAGTGAATGAAATTAAATTTTGTGTCTAACCAATCAGCTTTAGAGTTTGGCTATTATACGCCTGCTGGCTGGCTCCAGTGTTTACACAGGAGCCAGCTAGCAGGCGTAGTTGCGTCCACGTCTTTTGATTGGATTACCAATATTGAGAGGCAGGTCTATGGGCAGGTCTATGCAGATTTAGGAAACTGAGATTTGATAAACGAATTAATTCGCGTTCTAACTTAAGCTGTTTTTTCAACCAAATGGCGGAAGGAGGAGAAGATATCGATTTGGTCGAGGATATAATTATAAAGCCATTCTCAAGACGAACTTTTAAGACAAAGTTTAGACATTGTAAGGAAGAGGTACGCCCGACGCCACAAAGCTGTCACAGGCGGGAAGGGTTCGTTTCGCTCGCGCCACTTTCAAAAGTTTTCAACTACGAGCGCTGTCATTGCTCACAGGCTCGAGAAGCACTGGCACAATGTACTGCTGGGAAATGCCTATTATTTGCAAGTGATCGATTTGGTGTTTGGAGCCACACTGGCTTGCAAAACTTGAGTTGTCTTTAAACACTGTTTACCCAAAAATGTCAATTTGTCAATTTCAAGGTGACGCAACGCCTTGGTTATACTGCGTTTCTGTCTAAATTTGCTATAGTGTCTAGAGCCATGGATTAATGATGGTAATAAGAGGTGGATTAATTCGGGTGGGGACTGTGTAGTACCTCACCGAGAGGCGTAAGGCCAGCGCCAGGGCTACGCAGCACTGTACATATGTTCAATGCTGACATATGCTAGTTTAGCCTATATGGTGGTGGTATATACTAGCTTAATTTACGGCATATGTCTCATGCCTGACAATGCTCACGTTAGCATTATGTTGTGGTAATACTAGCTTCAATACGGCATTTATGGTCGACTGACCTGGACAATGCTAGTTAGCATTATGATGTGGGTAATTCCTATGCTTAAAATAATCAGCATATGTCATGCCTGACTAATGCTACGTTCGTCATGCATTGTCGTCAAATACTAGCTCTGAGTGTTTGGTGCAGACAGATCAAGTCCATCAATAATACTATGCTGGGTGGGGTCTACACTGAGCCATCCTGCCAAGGGCATCGTCAAGGTTAGCAGGTCCAAACATTTAAAAGGACACCCCTCGTTTACTTCCTTCGCCTTAATGGCGCATTGGATGGGACATCCCCTGCATTTGGTGGACGTCAAAATGTATTAGCAAGCAAGGGACAGTTTACAACGTAAGCTCTGTGTTTTTATTTCGGATGCTAGTGCTACAGATTTATGTTCCACTCCGCGGGCCTTAAATTCCCAATCAATTCAATTCGCGGACGATTGCTACATACCGTAAAGAAGTCAGGAAAAACTTAAAAACCAATCAATGGAGAAGTTCAAGCCTCTAAGCTGCAAGTAAAACGAATGCAAAATAAAGTTCGACATTGTGACTAATTAATTGCACATGAAGCAAACACGTAAAGTACAATATGTTTTGTTTGGTTAATCTTCTGGAAATTGTAGAATGGTTCCTTCTTAGAATGTTCCTGGCAGGCTTAACGTCAGTTTTACCTATTAATTTTGCTAGCATTATCATACAGTAGGCGTATATTTATATTATATTTTTACTATAAAATAGAATAAGACCCTGCATTCATAATTGAACTGTGTGCATGTGAACGGACCCACTTTCCGGGGGAGGCTGAAAAAACAATTCATCGCAGGGAATAATGAATCGTGACGCTGTGACGTTTCCCGGCCCAGGGTGGTCCCAATACATTTAAGAAAAAGTCATTCCTTGTCCTTCTCTCGAGGCTCTTGCCCCTGAGCAAGGTGTATTACTCGTCAGACGTGCATGATAACATATCAAGAAGTTCCACAAAGATGGAGGCTGAGGCGATAGGGTGTGTCTTATAAGTGTTTGGGACATAAGAGTAAGATGCAGCTACAAGGTCTGGGCATACCAGTTCAGCTATCGGCAGGCATCATTCTAATTGTTATGTTACTGTTGCTTTTTTTTTTGTGGCTTGTTTTTTTTTTTTAATATTTTTTTTTTTTTTTTTTTTTTAAAAAACTCAACAAAAGGTTTCAAATTAAACCACGAATCTCTTTTATTTGTCTCTTAAATCAGTCATTAATCGAAAAGTGAAGAATGAGAAGGCCTTATCTCCATTGTCATTTTTTTGAGGAAATTGAAAGATCTTTTCGATAAAGTACAATAAGGAATGTGATATTAGAACGGACATAGCCGTATTCCTATAGGAGACAATAGATTCCTAAATATATTTAGAGGTAAAGTGATTAGAGGTTGGAGAGGGCCATTCTACTCTAGAGTAGATTTTGAGGGTATATATTGAGAGACTAAACCGGCACATCGTCTAGGAGTAAATATGAGTGTTTTTGAAGGATATGACTAGAACTGGGCATTATACTCAAGTATTGGGAA
>NW_019942569.1:951222-960652 GCF_002910315.2 Salvelinus sp. IW2-2015 | reverse complement strand
CCGAATGGGACCTAGCTGTACAATTGGGCGATTTATTTGGAGTTTGATCTCTGTCTATAAATAGGAAGAGAAGGACCACGCATTGGGAGTTAGAGACAGTAAATAATGGTACTTGAATATGTTAAGGCTTGATTCACAGAAGCTATGTAAAACAGAGTTGTACACTGCTATACTGTATATTAACTTATATATAGTTGTGTAACTCCCTTTATTTTGGTCTAGCATGACAGCTACTCTCCGTAGGTACATGGTCTTTCTCTGTTGGGGGGGGGGGTGCATCGAAGCTCATGATATTCCGCTGGTCTACTTGGAACACCATTTTTTCCACCATCTTTATCATTGTCTGATGTATTAAACCTAAGCTGTTTTAGTAGGCGCTAATTCCAGATTGATTTTCCTGTTTGTCTGACAGAAAAGAGAAGAATGTTCTGTTCTGAGGAACAAGTTAAAGCCCTAATGTTCCTGATAATGTTTTCGGCCAGTCGCCAATTGATTTTTATTAAGAGCATTTTATTAGTTAGAAGACTGTTACTATCAACCATACTTTATCACTTGCATTACAACAGGTCGTATTTTTCCAGCAGTAGGATATTGGATGACTTACATGAATTATGCTTAACAGGTCCAAAGCTGATTCAGGTGATGCAGGTAAATTCGGTCGACTCGATGAATGACTCACCTGTAAGGTTATTTGACCTGCATTGAGGAGAAAGAGAGCAGGACTCGAGTGTCCCACCACACCCTTGGTAGTCACGTCACCCTTGGCTGCTGAGGAGAATCCATCTAAAGCCCAGGAGCTCTATAGGATTCAACTATTCTGGTAAGATGAATGAGATACAATGATCATTGTTTATTTTAGATGGGCGGTTGACCGCGTGAACACATGCTAGAAACAACAGACACGGCGCTCCACGCTTCCTAGTTAGTGCTGCCCCGTCTCTTGGTTGTGCCAGGTGGTCTGGCTGCACCGCGCAGGAAGAGACTTTAAAATATTAGCCAGGCTTAGTGTCTTGTTATTCCATTAGTGTTCTGAAGGAACTGAAGGCAGGATGGGCGATTTTTATTAGCAACCCCAAAAGCAGGAGGCCTATCAGAGGGCGTCCAGTTGGCCTAGCCTGATTGACTGTCCCATGGGAGGTTTCAGGAGTGCACTTTCCTGGCCAGTAGGGTTACAGGTATGTGATGCCACCCTGAACACGAACCGTTCACCCAATACCCAGGCAACAGCTCAATCCATGGTTGTCCTATATACCTCCGAAGGCAACAGACTGCAATCCCTGGTTGTCCATATGACTCCAGGTGCAACAGTTCAATCACTGGGTTTCCTATATACCTCCAGGCAACAGCTCAATCCTGGTTGTCTTATTAATAGTACTCATGGCAACAGCTCATCCTGTTTCCTATAAGCCTCCAAGGCAACAGCTCAATCGGCTGAGTGGTCCATATACCTCCAGGCAACAGCCTCGAATCCTGGTTCCTGAATATACCTCAGGCAACAGCTCCAATCCTGGTTGTTCCAATATACCTACCAGTGCAAGCTACAGCTCAATCCTGGTTGTTCCTAAATATCTGAGTAACCCTGCCAAGCAGGTCAAACAGCTCGAATCCTGGCTTGTCCTTATATAGCACTCCAAGGCAACAAGTGCCTGCACATCACTGAGTTGTACCTAATACCTCCAGTCAACATGTCCAATCGCTGGTTTGTACCTATATCGCTGTCAGGGCAGACAGACTCCAAAGTCCTGGTTGTCCTATTATACCTCCAGGAACAGTCATCGCCAAATCGCTGGTGTGTCCTATATGACCTCCAGGCAAACAGCTCAATCCGGGGGATGCTAGTATACCTCCAAGGCAACAGATCAATCCTGGTCTGTCTAATGTATACCTCGCATGGCAACCAGCTCAATCCTGTTGTTCCTATATACCTCCAGGCAAACAGCTTCAATCCTTGGTTGTCCTAATATAACCCCAGTGGCAACAGGCTACAAGTCCTGTGTGTTCCTATCATCAGCAACCAATGGCAACAGCTCAATCACTGGCTGTCCTATATACCTCCAGGGCAACCAGACTCAATTACGTGGTTGTTATTTTTCCTTCCAGCGCAACAGCTCATCCGGGTTGTCGCTATATACCTGCCAGTGCAACATGAGCTCAATCCTGGTTGTCCTATTTCACCACCAGGCAATCAGCTCAAACTCCTTGGTTCTAATTATACCCGTCCAGGCAACAGCTGCATCTGGCTGCCTATATAAGCCTCCAGGCAACAGGCCTCAACCTGGTTGTCCTATATACCTTCGGCAAACAGCTCAATCCTGGTTGTCCTATATACCTCCTTAGGCAAAACAGCTCATCCTGGGTTGTCCCGTATATACCTCCAGGAACAGTCAACCTGGTTGTCTTATATAGTATACCTCTCAAAGGCAACAAACACTCCAGACTGCCTGGGTTGTTACTATATAGCCTCCAGAGCACAGCTGCAATCCGTGGTGTTTACCGTAGATATAACCTCCTCAGAGGCAACAGCTTCAGTTAACCTGGTTGTCCTATATACCTCCAGGCAATTCATGTCTCCCAACCGGTATGTACTATAACCTCCAGCAACAGGGCATCCACGTGGTGTCCCATTCCGATACTGGAAAAACAGCTGCACACTCTGGTTGTCCATTTACCCTCTGATTGGAAACAAAGCTCAACATCCTTTGTGATGTCCCACTCTACCTCCAGGCATACATGCTTTTAGATCTTAGTGGTTGTCCACATACCGTCCATGCAACATGGGTCAATACCTGGTTCTGTCCCACAATACTTCCAGACATTGCGAAGCTCAAAGGCCTGGTTGTCCATACTAACCTCCAGTGCCCAACAGCTTTCCAATTCCTGCGTCTGTCCACTAGGTATACAGTCTCCTAGAGCAACAGATCAAGTCTTTCTGGTATCTATATAGCCTCAGGGGCACGAACCAGTCAATCCTGGTTGTCCTATTATACCTCCAGCAGGCAACAGCTCAATCTGGTTGTCCTATATACCTTCCCAGGCAACAGAGTCAATCCGTGGTTGTCCTGTAAGTAGTACGCTCCAAGGCAGGACGTGCTCAGATCCTGGTTTGTCCTAATATACCTCCAGCAACCAGGGCTCAATCCCTGGTTGTGCCTATGAGAAGTAAAACAGCTCAGGCATACAGCTCAATCAAATGGTGTGATTCCTATATTACTCCAGCGGCAACAGCGCTGCAATAGTCTCGGTACTGCGTTGTTATATTTCTCCAGGCAACCAGCTCAACTTCGCCCGCCTGGATTGCCTATAACTTTCCCTCCAGGACCAACATGCTCAATTCCTGTGTGTTCTCCTAGTATACACCAGGCAAACAGGTCTCCAATTCCTGGTTTCCGTATCATACCTCCAGGCAATAGACTCAATCCTTGGTCCTATATACTCTCGGAGGGCAACAGCTCAGAATCCATGGGTGTCTAAATATACCTCCAAGGCAAACAGCTGCAATCCCTGCGTTTCTAATGTCCGACTACTATACCATCCGAAAAGGCAACAGGCTCAATCCTGGTTGTCCTATAGACGCTCCAAGGCACACCTAACAGCATCATCCTGGTTAAGTGTATCCCTATTAGACCTCCCACGGCCCAAACAACGGACTCAATCCTGCGTTTCTATATACCTCCAGCGTGGCGAACAGGATTCTTCCAATCCTGTTGTTGTCCCTACACTATACTTAACCATTGCCCAAGGCAACAGCTCATTTGAACAGAGCTGGTAATAACCCTACATACATACCTCCCAGCGCAAGCAGGCTCAAGTCCTAGGTTGTGCCTATAACCTCCAGGCAGCCCCGAGGAACACTCAAGTGGTCACTGGGTCTGTTCTTGCCGCCATTTACTACCTGAGCAATACACGCGCTCGATTCGCTGGTGGGTGGTACCCAATTTACTGCTTATGGAACGATACAGCTCATCCTGGTTGTCCGCACATCACCTTCAGGACAAGCAGCATCAAGCTGGTTTTCCCACCATACCGTCGCATGGCAACAGCGTCTCATGTACAATTCCTGCGTTGTCCCACATACTCCAGAATGGCTCAACTTCACTTAAAGTCCGGCGCTGGGTTGATCTCCGCCACGAGTAACACTGTCGAGAGATCAGCTTCGGAAGGGTGCCCTCCGGGTGCGGTGTGCGCCACATAGCCTCCAGCACCGATCACGGAGAGCACTCAAGCCAGTCAACATGATCAGTTAGGGTCCTACATATCTCAGACATCTAGCTCAAGCTCCCTTGCGGGATGTCTCGCACACTTACCTTCATCAGACCGCTTATTTCCAGCTCATATTCAAGCCCCTAAGCCGGGTATCTGTCAGCTCTCCCTAAGGGCACTGACTCTAGGTCCAGACGCGATACTTCATAGTAGCTCAATCGTTGTGCCACACTCTTACTCAGCTCTCCGCAGAACATCAGCTCAAGGTCCTTGGTTGATCCCACATTATCTCCATAGAACACATACTTATCCAATGCAGAATCTCGTTCAGAGCCTCTGGGGTGTCCGCACATACCGTTCCAGGGAGTACCCGATCATGTGACCACTCAGCACTAGATCAGATACCATGGTCTCGGTCTGTTCCCCTCCAATCTAAACAACATCCAAACTATAGCTCAGAACCGGTATTTCCACTCCGAGAGACCTTCCTAGCAAAGACCTGGGGTGCCTTTAGTACAAACTCTTGCGCTTCCGCCATACTCCCTTCATTGTACATCTATGGAGCTCTTGACCCTCGCGAAGATCAACCCCGTGGTCTACGGTCCCACCTATACCATCTCCTACTGTCTCACAGGAGCCCGATCAGCTCCCACCCTGCGGCACACTCTGTCAGGCAGGTCATGGGTTGTCCCAGCCAATCAACTGACCTCGCAGACATCAGCTCAAAATGCTATCAAATTAGCACGTGTTGTCTGGGGTAATTACTTAGTGGTCTCATACCTATTACACCCATACCATACGGTAGGCGTAGGGCCGTCAGCGGACTGTACAAGCGCCTTCTCTGCATGGAGCCTGGTCTGCGCTTAAACATCATCACAGAATACCTTATATCACTTATGTTCTATACTAATATTGGTCTTCCCCAAAAATTGTACTCTACATTTATTGCCAGTAGTAGAGTCCTCACTACTCATTCATTTCATATCGATCTCTAGCACTCCTTTATGCTATGTGCTCACTCTTCCTAGACCCACAGGTTGCAGATTTCGGTGGAGTTGTCCCACATTAACCTACCAAGGAGCCTTCAGCGTCGGTCATTTATGGTATAGGCATCTTCTTTACTTGTCCAAATCTTTATTATTCAGCTCATCATGGTGTGCTGCCAGGCGTCTCAAAAATCTGCTCACCTCCAATCAGGCCGTCAGACATCCAACAAGTGCTGCGGCGCTTAGTACTCGCTTAACAAGTGTCGATACTGGTAGAATTAAATTTTTGTGCCTACGTACACCACATTCAGCGTTTAGAGTGGTTGGCTATTATACGCCTGCTGCGCTGGCTCCAGTGTTTACACAGGAGCCAGCTAGCACGACGGTAGGTTAAGCGTCCACGCTCTATTTGAGTTTGGATTACCAATATTGAAGGCAGGCAGGTCTATTGGGCAGGTGTCTAATGCAGATCTTAGAAACTGAGATATGTGATATAACGAATTAAATTCGCGTTCTACTAAAGAGCTGCTTTTTCAACACCAAATGGCGGCAAGAGGAGAAGATACTCGATCTATGGTTCCCCGATAGGATATTATTTCATATTTAAGGCAATTCTCAAGAAGAACCTTTTTAAGACAATAAGTTTAGATCCATCTGTAAGGATAGAGGCATAGAGACCGACGCCACAAAGCCTAGTCACAGCGCGGGAAGAGAGGTTCTTCGCTCGCGCCATTCAGAAAGTTTTAACTACGAGCGCTTGTTCCAATTCGCTCACAGGCTCGGTAGAAGCACTTGGCAAATGTACTGCTGCGTGAACAATGTCCTATTATTTGCGATAGTGATTCGATTGGTGTTTGGGACACAACCTGGCTTTGCCAAAACTTGCAGTCTGTCTAGTTAAACACTGATTTACCAAAATATGTCAATTTGTATTTACATGAGGTGATCGCAGACGCCTGATGTTTATAACTGCGGTTCTCTGTTCTAAATTTCGGGTAATAAGTGTCTAGAGCCATGGCATAATGATGTAATAAGAGGGGGATTAATTCGGGTGGGGACTGTGTAGATTACCTCACCGAGAGGCCTAGGCAGCCCAGCGGCACGCCAGCACTGTACATATGTCATTGCTGGACATATTGTAGTTTAGCTTATGTTGTGGTCAATACTAGCTTAATTTACAGGCAATTACAATCACCACCCCCAGGCTCTCACCCATCTGCTTTAAGTTATTAGTTAGTGTATAGTGCCTTCGGAAAGTATTCGGACTCCTTGACTTTTTTCCACATTTTGTTACATTACAGCCTTATTCTAGAATGGATTAAATAAAAATAAATCCTCAGCAATCTACACACAATACCCGATAATGACAAAGAGAAAACAGGTTTTTATAAATGTTTGCACATTTATAAAAAAACAAAAACAGAAATACCTTATTTACATAAGTATTCAGACCCTTTGTTATGAGAATCGAAATTGAGCTCAGGTGCATCCTGTTTCCATTGATCATCCTTGAGATGTTTCTACAACTTGATAAGAGTCCACCTGTGGTAAATTCAATTGATTGGACATGATTTAGAAAGATACACACCTGTCTATATAAGGTCCCACAATTGGGCCTCYTGAGTGGCGCAGTGGTCTATAGCACTACATCGCAGTGCTAGCTGTGCCACTAGAGATTCTGGGTTCGTCCAGGCTCTGTCGCAGCTGGCCACGACCGGGAGACCCATGTGGTGGCGCACAATTGGCCCAGCGTCGCCCGGGTTAGGGGAGGGTTTGGCCGGCAGGGATGTCCTTGTCCCATCGCCCACTAGCGACTCCTGTGGTGGGCCGGGCACAGTGTACTCTGACACTGTCGCCGGGTGCACAGTGTTTCCTCCGACACATTGGTCCGGCTGGCTTCCGGGTTAAGTGGGCATTGTGTCAAGAAGCAGTGCGCTTGGTTGGGTTGTGTTGTGTTTCGGAGGACACACGGCTCTCGACCTTCACCTCTCCCGAGTCCGTACGGACAAGACTGTAACTACCAATTGGATACCACGAAATTCGAGAGAAAACAGGTTAAAAAAAAAGGTCCCACAGTTGTCAGAGCAAAAACCAAGCCATGAGGTCGAAGGAATTGTCCATAGAGCTCCGAGACAGGATTGTGTCGAGGCACAGATCTGGAAGGTCCCCAAGAACACAGTGGCCTCCATCATTCCTAAATGGAAGAAGTTTGGAACCACCAAGACTTTTCCTAGAGCTGGCAGTCCGGCCAAACTGAGCAATCGGGGGAGAAGGACGATGGTAAAGCAAGAACACGAATTACTTGTACTCTTCAAAGTTATCTCTTTTAATTTACTGGAAGGAAGGAAGAAAGGAAGGAAGGAAGGAAGCGGGCAATACATCCTGAAGAGTCATGCATCACGGTCAACAATCAAAGCTCTGCTCACTACAGTAGGCCGTCGCACCTCTCAATACTTCAGTACACACACACACACCCACAAACACACACACACACACACACACACACACACACACACACACACACACACACACACACACACACACACAAAGAGAAGATAAAGTTAGCACAATTGTAAGGAGAGGTCGCGCGACGCCACAAAGCTGTCACAGGCGGGAAAGGGGTTCGTTCGGTCGCCACTTTCCAAGTTTCCAATCTGACGAGCGCTCATGCGCTCCGAGAAGCACGAAACTTGTCTCGCTGGGAATGCCTATTTTTGCAAGTGATAGATTTGGTGTTGTGGAGCCATACTGGCCTTTGCAATTGAGTTGTCTGTTAACATGTTTACCCAAAAATGTCAATTTGTCAATTTCAAGGTGACGCAACGCCTGGTTATACTGCGTTTCTGTCTAAATGGTATAGTGTCTAGAGCCATGGCTTAATGATGGTAATAGAGGTGGATTAATTCGGGTGGGACTGTGTAAGTACCATCACTGAAGCCTAGGCCCCAGGCCCACGGACGCACTGCATATTTTTGACATGCATTTTTCTGGATATTTTTGTTGTTTATTCTGTCTCTCACTGTTCAAATAAACCTACCATTAAAATTATAGACCTGATAATTTTCTTGTCAGTGGGCAACGTACAAATCAGCAGGGATCAAATACTTTTTTCCCTCACCTGTATGAGATGAGTAATGTAGAATATGTAAACATGATTAAGTGGCGTTATTTTAAAGTGCCTAGTGATACATTTAATTAAGTCAGTTTATTTCAATCGGGGAGAGATTTGAGTCTCTATGTTGGCAAGCAGCTCTCTATGTTAGTGATGGCTGTTTTAACAGTCTGATGGCCTTGAGATAGAGTGGCCTGTACACTATTACAGTACAATATTATGAACATCATTTTAAAGCTTTGAAATGTCTATGGCTTGTACAGAGGCCCTACCTTATTTAACTCTAATGTAGGCTTTCTCTAAACATGTGTTATATCTTCTATAACACAGTGTTGTCTTCCTATAAACACGTGTTATCGTGCCTATCACACGTGTTATATCTTCTATAACACGTGCATATACCTATCTATAACATGTGTTATATCTTCATTCATAATTTAGTTGGTCCCTAACTGTGTGCTCTCTCCCACCTCTGTATGTTTGTCAACTTGAAATATGTTTTGTAGTTTCCATTTTAGTAGTTATCCCCTACCAACCGGCCTCCCTCCCTTATGCCCCCTCCTTTGACCCTTCCCTATATCCCCTTCCCCCTCCGGCCCGCCACCTCCTATGCCCCCTCCCTTTGCCCCTCCCTATATCCCCTTCCCCTCGGCCGACCTCTCTATGCCCCCTCCCTATATCCCCTTCCCCTCCGGCGACCTCCTATTGCCCCCTCCCTTTTCCCCTCCCTATATCCCTTCCCCCTCCGGACGCTCTCTCTATGCCCCTTCCTTTGCCCCTCCCTATGCCCCCCTTTCCCTCCGCGGCCCAGCTCATTGCCCAGTCATCGGACAGGCCGTTCAGCGTTGCCTACAGGGAGTTCCTCCGAGCCAATGGGATCAACCCTAAAGGACCTGAGTCAGAAGCAATACAGTGACATCATCAATTCCCAGGAAATGGTACAATGACGACCTGGTCCATTTTCTCAAACTCTGACAACTGTAAAGAGGTGAAGTGTGTGTGTGTGTGTGTGTGTGTGTGTGTTGTGTGTGTGTGTGTGTGTGTGTGTGTGTGTGTGTGTGTGTGGTGTGTGTGTCTGTGTATGTGATGTGATTGGTGTGTGTCGTTGTGTGTGTGGTTGTGGGTGTGTGTG
>NW_019942569.1:939937-945535 GCF_002910315.2 Salvelinus sp. IW2-2015 | reverse complement strand
TTACACACAAATGTAAGGGATGAATAAGAATATGTACATATAAATATATGGATGAGTGATGGCGTGCAGCATAGGCAAGATGCAAGTAGATGGATGAGCAGTATATACATACAGTGAGGGAAAAAAGTATTTGATCCCTGCTGATTTTGTACGTTTGCCCACTGGACAAAGAAAATATCAGTCTATAATTTTAATGGTAGGTTTATTTGAACAGTGAGAAGGTAGTTGTTGTGAATTTGTTAGATTACTTGTTAGATTTGAACTGCATAGTCAGAACTAGAAGCACAAGCATTTTGCTACACTCACATTAACATCTGCTAACCATGTGTAAGTGACCAATAACATCTGCTAACCATGTGTATGTGACCAATAACATCTGCTAACCATGTGTATGTGACCAATAACATCTGCTAACCATGTGTACGTGACCAATAACATCTGCTAACCATGTGTATGTGACCAATAACATCTGCTAACCATGTTTACGTGACCAATAACATCTGCTAACCATGTGTATGTGACCAATAACATCTGCTAACCATGTGTATGTGACCCATGACATTTGCTTTGATTTGACCTTCGCAAACACTGTGCCAGACAATCTCAAAGAACAAAATCATTACCCCAATAGATCAATCACAGTCAGCAGTATTCAAAGTTCAAGAGTGGGAGAATAGAACAGAATAAAACAGAATAGAATAGAACAGAATAGAACAGAATAGAATAGAACAGAAAAAAATAGAACAGAATAGAATAAAACCGAATAGAATATAACAGAATAGAACAGAATAGAACAGAACAGAATAGAACAGAATAGAATAAAACCGAATAGAATATAACAGAATAGAACAGAATAGAACAGAACAGAACAGAATAGAACAGAACAGAATAGAACAAAATAGAACAGAATAGAATAAAACAGAATATAATAGAACAGAATAGAACAGAATAGAACAGAATAGAATAAATCAGAATATAATAGAACAGAATAGAATAGAACAGAATAGAACAGAACAGAATAGAACAGAATAGAATAAAACAGAATAGAACAGAATAGAACAGAATAGAACAGAATAGAACAGAACAGAATAGAACAGAATAGAACAGAATAGAATAAAACAGAATAGAATAGAATAGAACCGAATAGAATAGAATAAAACTGAATAGAATAAAACAGAATATAACAGAATAAAACAGAATAGAATAGAACAGAATAGAGTAGAATAAAACAGAATAGAATAAAACAGAATAGAACAGAATAAAACAGAATAGAATAGAACAGAATAGAATAGAACAGAATAGAACAGAATATAATAGAATAGAATTGAACAGAATAGAACAGAATAGAACAGAATAGAGCAGAATAGAACAGAACAGAATAGGACAGAATAGAACAGAATTGAATCTTGTTCCAGTTGTTAGTAAGATCTCCCCTCTGTCTGTTCCAGTTGTTAGTAAGATCTCCCCTCTGTCTATTCTTAGTTGTTAGTAAAGATCTCCCCTCTGTCTATTCCAGTTGTTAGTAAGATCTCCCCTCTGTCTATTACAGTTGTTAGTAAGATCTCCCTCTGTCGTTCCAGTTGTTAGTAAGATCTCCCCTCTGTCTATCCAGTTGTTAGTAAGATCTCCCCTCTGTCTGTTCCAGTTGTTAGTAAGATCTCCCCTCTGTCTATTTCCAGTTGTTGTAAGATCTCCCTCGTCTATTCCAGTTGTTAGTAAGATCTCCCCTCTGTCTGTTCCAGTTGTTAGTAAGATCTCCCCTCTGTCTGTTCCAGTTGTAGTAAGATCTCCCTCTGTCTATTCCAGTTGAGTAAGATCTCCCCTCTGTCTATTCCAGTTGTTAGTAAGACCTCCCCTCTGTCTATTCCAGTTGTTAGTAAGATCTCCCCTCTGTCTATTCCAGTTGTTAGTAAGACCTCCCCTCTGTCTGTTCCAGTTGTTAGTAAGATCTCCCCTCTGTCTGTTCCAGTTGTTAGTAAGACCTCCCCTCTGTCTATTCCAGTTGTTAGTAAGATCTCCCCTCTGTCTGTTCCAGTTGTTAGTAAGATCTCCCTCTGTCTGTTCCAGTTGTTAGTAAGACCTCCCCTCTGTTCTATTCCAGTTGTTAGTAAGATCTCCCCTCTGTCTATTCCAGTTGTTAGTAAGATCTCCCCTCTGTCTGTTCCAGTTGTTAGTAAGATCGCCCCTCTGTCTATTCCAGTTGTTAGTAAGATCTCCCCTCTGTCTATTCCAGTTGTTAGTAAAGATCTCCCCTCTGTCTATTCCATGTGTTAGTAAGATCCCCCTCTGGTCTGTTCCAGTTGTTAGTAAGATCGCCCCTCTGTCTGATTCCAGTTGTTAGTAGGATCTCCCCTATGTCTATTCCAGTTGTTAGTAAGATCTCCCCTCTGTCTGTTCCAGTTGTTAGTAAGATCTCCCTCTGTCTATTCCAGTTGTTAGTAAGATCTCCCCTCTGTCTGTTCCAGTTGTTAGTAAGATCGCCCCTCTGTCTATTCCAGTTGTTAGTAAGACCTCCCCTCTGTCTATTCCAGTTGTTAGTAAGATCTCCCCTCTGTCTGTTCTAGTTGTTAGTAAGATCTCCCCTATGTCTGTTCCAGTTGTTAGTAAGATCTCCCCTCTGTCTGTTCCAGTTGTTAGTAAAATCTCCCCTCTGTCTGTTCCAGTTGTTAGTAAGATCTCCCCTCTGTCTATTCCAGTTGTTAGTAAATCTCCCCTCTGTCTATTCCAGTTGTTAGTAAGATCGCCCCTCTGTCTATTCCAGTTGTTAGTAAGATCTCCCCTCTGTCTGTTCCAGTTGTTATAAAATCTCCCCTCTGTTCTGCTCCAGTTGTTAGTAAGATCTCCCCTCTGTCTATTCCAGTTGTTAGTAAGATCTCCCCTATGTCTGTTCCAGTTGTCAGTAAAATTTCCCCTCTATCAGCTCCAGTTTTTAGTAAGATCTCCCCTCTGTCTATTCCAGTTGTTAGTAAGATCGCCCCTCTGTCTATTCCAGTTGTTAGAGATCTCCCCTCTGTCTGTTCCAGTTGTTAGTAAAATCTCCCCTCTCTCTGCACCAGTTGTTAGTAAGATCTCCCTCTGTCGATTCCAGTTGTAAGTAAGATCTCCCCTCTGGCTGTTCAGTTGTTAGGTAAGATCTCCCCTATGTCTGTTCCAGTTGTTAGTAAGATCTCCCCTCTCTGTCTATTCCAGTTGTTAGTAAGATCTCCCCTCTGTCTGTTCCAGTTGTTAGTAAGATCGCCCCTCTGTCTATTCCAGTTGTTAGTAAGATCTCCCCTCTGTCTGTTCCAGTTGTTAGTAAAATCTCCCCTCTCTCTGCACCAGTTGTTAGTAAGATCTCCCCTATGTCTATTCCAGTTGTTAGTAAGATCTCCCCTCTGTCTATTCTAGTTGTTAGTAAGATCTCCCCTCTTTCTATTCTAGTTGTTAGTAGAATCTCCCCTCTGTCTTTTCTAGCTGTTAGTGAGATCTTCCCCTCTGTCTTTTCTAGCTGTTAGTGAGATCTCCCCTCTTTCTATTCTAGTTGGTTAGTGAGATCTCCCCTCTTTCTATTCTAGTTGTTAGTAAGATCTCCCCTCTGTCTTTTCTAGCTGTTAGTGAGATCTCCCCTCTGTCTTTCTAGTTGTTAGTAGAGCTCCCCTCTGTCTGCTCCAGTTGTAGTAAGATCTCCCCTCTGTCTGTTCAGATGCCTCACGATATCTCAGAGCAGCAGCCTGGCAGGCCCCACTGCCCAGAGCCCCAGGCCCTACAGAAGGACAGCAACAACACACCTCAGCCTGAACCAACACAGAACAACGCCTCGTTCCCCAGCTTTGTGGATGGTAAATGTAATTTCTCTGTGTAGTTCATTGATTCCATACCTGAGTAAGGGCATGTGATGGTTTCTGGTGTGTACACACCTTGACGTTGTTGTACTGCTGCAACCATATTGCCCAGCAATGGGACAATAACGGCCTTCTGAATGTGAATGCGAATCTGTATCTGATTCTGAATCTGACTCTGAATGTGAATCTGACTCTGAATGGTAATTTGAATCTGACTCTGAATGTGAATGTGAATGTGAATCTGACTTAATGATGTTAATCTGACTCTGAATGGATTCTGAATGTGAGTCTGACTCTGAATGTGAATCTGACTCTGAATGTTAATCTGACTTTGAATGTGAATCTGAATGTGAATCTGACTCTGAATGTTAATCTGAATCTTACTCAATGTGAATGTGAATCTGACTCTGAATGTGAGTCTGAATGTGAATCTGACTCTGAATGTTAATCTAATCTGAATGTAAATGTGAATCTGACTCTGAATGTGAGTTAGTCTGACTCTGAATCGGAATGTGAATCTGACTCTGAATGTTAATCTGACTCTGAATGTGATTCTGAATGTGAGTCTGACTCTGAATGTTAATCTGAATCTGACTCAATGTGAATGTGAATCTGACTCTGAATGTGATACTGAATGTGAATCTGACTCTGAATGTTAATCTGAATCTGAATGTAAATGTGAATCTGACTCTGAATTGATTGTTAGTCTGACTCTGAATCGCGAATGTGAATCTGACTCTGAATGTTAATCTGACTCTGAATGTGATTCTGAATGTGAGTCTGACTCTGAATGTGAATCTGAACTCTGAATGTGAGTCTGACTCTGAATGTGAATCTGACTCTGAATGTGAATCTGACTCTGAATGTGACTCTGGCTCTGACTGTTAATCTGAATCTGAATGTTAATCTGAATCTGACTCTGAATGTGAATGGTAGTCTGACTCTGAATGTGAATCTGACTCTGAATGTGATTGTTAGTCTGACTCTGAATCTGAATGTAAATCTGACTCTGAATGTGAATCTGACTCTGAATCTGACTCTGAATGTGAATCTGACTCTGAATGTGAATCTGACTCTGAATCTGACTGAATGTGAATCTGACTCTGAATGTGAATGTGACTCTGAATGTTAATCTGAATCTGATTCTGAAGTGAGTCTGACTCTGAATGTTAATCTGAATGTTAATCTGAATCTGACTGATTGTGAATGTCAGTCTGACTCTAATCTGACTCTGAATGTGAATCTGACTGAATCTGACTGAATGTGAATCTGACTCCGATTCTAAATGTGAATATGACTCTGAATCTGATTGTGAATGTTAGTCTGACTCTGAATCCGACTGAATGTGAATCTGAATGTGAATCTGACTCTGAATCTGACTCTGAATGTGACTCTGACTCTGATTCTAAATGTGAATCTGACTCTGAACCTGACTCTGAATCTCATTGCCCAGTCCCAGGTCCGTGTGAGCCGGAGGACCTGATCGATGGCATCATCTTTGCTGCTAACTACCTGGGTTCCACACAGCTGCTGTCTGACAAGAACCCGTCTAAAGGAACACGCATGGCCCAGGCGCAGGAGGCTGTCAGCCAGGTCAAGGTAGTCTATTTATTGCCTGCCTAATATTCGGATCGATCAATGTCAGCTGAAGTGAATATGCATTCTCCCTAACCACAGTAAGGATTTTTGCCTTTGAAAAACTCACAGTTGGAGTACGCTTTTTCAGCCACATGATGGAGGGCTCCTTTTCACCATGTTTTGTGTGTCTACCATTTAT
>NW_019942569.1:937878-939912 GCF_002910315.2 Salvelinus sp. IW2-2015 | reverse complement strand
AGACAGAGGGGAGATCTTACTAACAACTGGAACAGACAGAGGGGAGATCTTACTAACAACTAAAGAGACGGAAACATGACCGGACTTCAGATGAGACTTAGCCATGTAGGTCAAATCTGGTGCAATGTTTGTTGTACATGGTTCCTGTCAAGTAAACTAATAACATAAAACAAACCCTGTTGAGTTGGCAGCATCAGGCGGTTACCTGTGTCTGTGTCTGTGTCCTTGTCTGTCTCTCCTCTTGGGACTCCCTCTGTGGCTCTGTGTTCTGATGTGGAGCTGGTGATACATTGACAGCCCTTGGATGGCTCTCCAGGCTGGGAGTGGAGTTAGAAGTAGGCCTTGGGCTGGGGCTGGTGGTGCTTTCTCTGCAATGCTGCTGGGTCTGTCTGCCCTGGCTCTCGGTCTGATAAGAGTGGGCCTGGATGTGGGCCTGGTGGCTTTCCTGGAGGGGAGGGGAGTCAGAGGGGGGCCTGGGACTGGTGGTGCTCTCTCTGCGATGCTGCGGTGTCTGTCGGGCGAGGGGAGTGTGGTCCTGTATTTGGGTCTTGTGGCTGGGAGGGGAGGCAGAAGTGGGCCGGGACCTGGGGAGACTCTCTCTGTAATGCTGCTGGGCCTGAGACTGGTCATTTTGGGCCTTACTGGGTGGGGAGTCGGAGTCGGGCCTGGGGCTGGTAAGACTCTCTCTACGGTGTTGCATGGTCTGCCAGGCCTCTTGCTGCCGAGGATGGTTCTGGGCCTGGGTCTGGTGGGTGGGAGGCGCGTCAGAAGTGATGGGACTCCCTCTCCGATCCTGGATTTGCCAGGCTTGGGTCTGGGCATCTGACTGCTGGATCTGGGCCTCTGACTGCTGGATCTGGGCCTCTAACTGCTGGGTCTGGGCCTCTGACTGCTGGATCTGGGCCTCTGACTGCTGGATCTGGGCCTCTGACTGCTGGATCTGGGCCTCTGACTGCTGGATCTGGGCTTCTGACTGCTGGGCCTGGGCCTCTGACTGCTGTGTCTGGGCCTGGCTCTCCTGGCTGTGTGTAGGCTCAGTGGTGAGACTCTCTCTGCGATCCTGAGTCTGCTTCTGGGTCTGGTTGGTGGAAGGGCAGTCAGAGGTGGGCCTAGGCCTAGGGCTGGGCCTGACGGAACCTTCTCTGTGGTGCTGCAGTGTCTGGGCCTGTGTCGGATGGGTGGGTGCTTGTCTCTTGTGGGTTTGGGCCTGTGTCGGCAGGACCTGTCGGGCCTGGGTCTGGGCCTGTGTCGGGTGGGTGTGGGTCTTTGCCGGATGGGCCTGTTTTGGGCAGATCTGGTGAGGCTGGGTGTGTGTCTGCTGGGCCTGGCTGTGCTGCGTTTGGGCCGGGGTTTGAGGAGGGTGAGGGTGTGGTGTGATGAAGTCAGATCTAGGTATAGAACTGATGGCACCGTCTCTGCAGTCCTGTGTCTTAGTCTGCTGGCTCTGTCGGGCGTCGCTCTGAGCCTCTAGGTGGTGGTTCTGTGTTGGGTGGGCTTTTGTCGGTCCAGTATGGCCCTCTGTCAGGTAGGTTTGGGTCTGGTAGGCCTGTTTTGGGCGGGTCTGGGTGTGGGATTGTGTCTGGTGAGGTTGTGGGGTGCTGGGGCTGGGCCCAGATCTAGGCCTRGGCCTAGGCCTTGGTGGTCTGGGCCTGATSGCAGCCTCTCTGCAATCCTGTGTCTCTGAGCTGCTGCTACTGCTCATACATACCTTCATCTCAGATACTATTTGGCCAGTGTCTTCCTCCCTGTCAGTCTCCCTCCCGACCCTTCCTCCTTCCCTCCCACTCCTTCCTCCTCCCCTCTCACTCCTCCCACCTCGTCCTCCTCCCCTCCCCTGCCTCTTCACCTCCTTATGGGCCCTTTGAGGAGCATCACAAGTCCAATCCCTTCCCCCCCCACTTCCCCTATAGGGGGCCCTTTGTGGGGACTCTGAGACACACACTGAGATCATTCTGTCCTCAGGGGTGTCACAGTTTCTCAAAGAGTAGACCTTACCATCTTCCCTGTCCCTTTCACCCCTCTCTCCCTTTCTCA
>NW_019942569.1:913800-936643 GCF_002910315.2 Salvelinus sp. IW2-2015 | reverse complement strand
AGTTTAAAGAAACATTGCTGGAAACAAAATACTAGTCATACTTCCCGCTCAGAACGACTGTAAACTAAACTTCAAGTCATGATTATTCATTCACCTGGTCCATACCCACCACAGGTGCAATGAGAGAAGAAGACGTAGAATGGTCAGTCCATATTGGAACTCATTTTAACTAATGTCTGCCCTGTTCCGCCCTGTTCTGCCCGTGTTCGGCCCACTGTCGATCCCAGGGGTTTTAAATCATTATGTGCCCAAGCCTGACCTTGCATTCTTGCTACTGCCCCATGGTGTGTGGTGCTGTGTGTGTGTGTGTGCTGTGTGTGTGGTGTGTGTGGTGGTGTAGGGTGGGTATGGTGGTGGACGAGTGAGTGAGCTTAGCACTCGTCATGGAGATATATCAGCACCCAGCATAAAAGACTCCCTTGCACTTTTTAACGAGGAATCCGAGGCTTGTTACTGTGGGGGATGCGGAATTTGAGTTAAACAGAGACCGGTGATAGGGAGGACCAGAAGAGAGGAGGAGTCAGAAGGATGAGCGAGGAAGGAGGCGTGGGGGCAGAGGGATGAGGAGAGGGAGAGAGGATGAGAGGCCGAAGCACGATAAGGGAGAGAGGCGAGGGGGAGATGGATGAGAGAGGGAGAGGAGGGAGGGGGAGAGGGAGGAGATGAGAGAGTGTGGGGAGGGGGAGAGGATTGGAGAGAGAGGTGCGTGGGGAGAGGATGAGAGATGGATTGAGAGGGAGGGGGAGAGGAGATGAGAGAGGGAAGAGAAGGTGTGGAGAGGGAGTAGGATGATGAGGTAGCGGGAAGAGATGGAAAAGGAAAGAGATAGAGGATGAGAGATGAGGGTGAGCAATGTAGAGAGAGGAGAGGAGGGATGAGGGTGAGGGAGAGATTGAGATAGGGAGAGATGACAGAAGGGAATGGGGGAGAGGATGAGAGAGGGAGAGAGGACTGGGGTGAGGTGACCGGACAGGGAAGGGAAGGGAGAGGGAAATGACGAGAGAGGAGAGAGGTGTTAGAGAGGGAGAGAATGGAGGGGTGAGGGGAGAGTGAGAGAGAGGGAGGAGTACAGAGGAGAGATGGAGAGCAGGAGAGAGGAGAGGGAGGAGGTGAGAGCAGGGAGGAAAGGGAGGGGAGAGGGTGAAGAGAGAGGCAGAGTTGAGAGAGGAGAGAGGGAGGGAGAAGCAATGGGACTGCTGAGGGTAGTTCTGGGCCTGGGCGTCTGACTGCAGAGGGTAGTTCTGGGCCTGAGTAATTTTGCTGTAGGCCTGGGATGGGCGGGCATGTGTTGGACTAACAGGTGCTGCAGGCCCAGGGGTCCTCTCATCATTGTTATTGTCCAGCTCCTCATTGCTGGTGCTCTGCGAGTGCTGAGGAGGGCCTTCACTCTTCAGACTCTGAGTTCCATCATGTAGTCTTTCAGTTGGGCCTTTGCTGCTCAGACCCCAGGGTTCTTCATCAGTAGGCTCCCCTGTGGATAGGGGGTCAGGGCAGGGTGGAGGGCCCTTACTCCTCAAACTCTGTGGTCTTTCTTTCTGAGGTCCTTCATCATGAGGTCCTTCATTAGACTCCTCTGTGGATCCTGTGGGACCCGGGCTGGGCGGAGAGCTGGGGGCCAATATTCTCCTAATAGTCCCTGGCTTCTTTTCTATGGATCCTCCTGGGCACGACGAAGGGCTGGGTCCCAGGATTCTGGTGATCTTCCCTGGTTTCTTCCCATGAGCCATGGCTCAGGCTGGCCTATCCCAACACTATCCTCAGTCCTAGAATAACACAGCAATGAACCCGTGGTCAAATTATAATTGGAATTGCATATCGGGTTTACAAGCCAAACCTATGCCTAGGAGATAGTTTACTAGTTCTATTTACACAGCTAGACCAAATAAGGGTGTACGGGAACGCATGCAATCCCCAAGTGAGCGAAATCAAATGGTTTATTCTTCTAAAACTGCGTCACTACACATCTGTGTTCAATAATACCCGCCAAACACACACATCTAAATGCGAAATGTCCCTGTCCATGGTGTTGAACTGTACGGACGACTGATGCTATTTGTAGTAGGACTTTTTGTTGATCATTATGACGTGTTGCAAATGCTGTTGCTAGTGTGGATTTTATAAAATCTCACGCGAGATTATTCAATTTGCACACTGCAGATAATCAGATGATAAACGATCGCGCCAAACTTTTGCCGCAACTGCAGGGGTAGTGTTGTTGGAAAACTGTTCCTCGAGCACAGGACAGGGAAACGCACGTATTCGTTCTATCTCCAACCTATTTCTTAAATCGGATCCGCGTTTTCACTGCACTCAGCATATTATCCCTGTCTTTCGTAAAACGCAGGGATGGTTTTCTCATCCATTCTCTGAAAATCCCGATTCGTCACATTGATCTATAGCCATGTAAATCGCAGACAGACAACCCGTTAAGTTCTTATAAGCACAATTAACATCGACCTTGATTTGAATGATTTCTCATTGAGACTGCATCACGCTGGTGTAGTGTTATAGGCTAATTAGGCGGTGGTGTGTGCCATGATTCCTCTGTGTCATTAGGACCACATCTTTATAATAAGGATCTCAGATGCAAACTGAATATGCTACTGATCTCTTTCTGTTTAAGCGTCCTAATCAAAACAATATAGGCTAATATCCGACTTACCAGCATCGACTGATGATAGGATCTTAGCTCCTTTGAAATTATTGCCTATGTCCCGATCAGAGATTTGCCTTAGAAACCCCGGAATATGGTGAATTTGGAAGCCAGGGGCAAGTAGCCCTGGAACCTGTGTAAGGAATACCCCATGCAGGCTCTATTCTCTCCTTAGTACGTGCGGGCAGCACCCTGATGAAATGGTCTGGTCCATCTGATCTCAATAAAATKATCCTTTATGCCACATGAGATTATACATACATCCTTGACAGAGTCAAAGTGAGTGGCCTATAGCAAACAAAGCACATAGATTTGTTTTATTGGGGTCAAAAAAACAMAATACATTTTACCAGATAGTCAATGCATTGTCTATTCATTTATTTTTTATGTGCATTTGATGCTGCATTTATTTCTATAGAAGTGGTAGGCTATTTACACCTCATAGGCCTATTATCTTAATTAATAAGAGCCTTAACAATTCATATTTTAAAGTGTTTTATGTTGTGTTATTATTATTATTTTGTGAAAGCACACAATTACCTCGMTTTTCACCAATATATGAAAATCTATCAAATCTATGGATTTGTCATCTACTACTTGAGTCTACTAAACATCCTTTCTCGATTGCTCTAGCGTTGCGCGCGAACCCGGCTGTTCTGTAACAACAAAACACGGGATACTCAAAGAGCTTCATTTCTCATCTAAAACTCTAAATAATTATATTATAACRCAATGCATAACAAGTATGACCGTTTCTATATCATTGCCTGACGCCTGCAAAGGTAACGTGAAGAGAGCAAGAGAACTAGCTAGCTAGCTAACGTTAGCTCAGCCACGCATTGCCCATTCTAGATGAATGATCGGTGGTGAACGGCACCGGTGACACTGTTGAGTGGGTGAGCTACAATGTGAAGGAATTATACGTTTATGATGTGACATTKTACTAAATAATATATGGTGTTAGTGTAGTCTCTATGACAACAATGTTCAGCAGAGTAGGTTTCTCTCACTGTCACATTACAGAAATACTCGGAGTATACCAAGCATTAGGAACACCTTCCTAATATTTACTTTTCATTTGTGTCGCTTAACTCAACGCGAATGTGCCAATTGAATCTCAGTTTACGTAACGGTTTAGTACCAGCAACACAAATGAGGGGACAATTCGGTGGTTGTATTCTATAGGTTTTTATTATTATTTTTAAATATGAATGTCAGCACCCTGCGGAAGAACGGCAGTTGAACAGGACAAATTTAGGTACAGGTAACCGTTTTCAGATGTGATTTTTTTTTTTTTTTTTACAAGAATCGACTGATGGTGGGTAACTCAGTGTTATTGCTATCAAATCCCGCGACCGGTTATCAAAACTCAACTCTGCCTCGATATAAGAGAACGGAGTTAAGCGTTCCTCGGCWATGTGAACTGTAATCGTTGCCTCTCTCACTTTACAGATTGGTGGTAGATCTACATTTGCAAGTTACTGTCAAGATAGCTACATTATAGAATATCAGCCCCTGTTTTTGTAGACAAAACGTGAAAACAATAACAGTTGAAAAACAATGGCAGAGAAAGGAAACAAACGCAAACAGAGAAGCCTGTCAGTAACAAAGAGAAAAGGATACGTCAGTAGTAAAGATGGTAAGAAGAGTGCCAATGCATGTCCTGGTACAGCCTCCATCTCATCATTCTTCAACAACGCCCCGCCACCTAGACTGCCATGTCCTCTGTGTGGTCAGCTAGTGCCACGGTTCAGGATAAACCAACACATTGACTCACAGTGTCAGAACTTTCAGAGGGAAGATGGTGCGTCCATTGATACTGCTTCGGCCTGTAACATTGCTACTACAACAAAGCTGGCATCGTCTCACTCTCCTTCCAGGAGGGCCAATAAGGTCCATGATCCAGACACAGGGCCTTCCTGTCCAAAGGAGGAAAAGCCTCAGCGAGAGGCCAACACCAGCCCGTACTTTAAAAAGTCTGGTGCTTCTTCTCAGCAGGTAAACACCAGAGAGATGAGCAGTAAGACTGTAGTCAGGCCCATTGACATAGGTAGCAGGCTGTCCTCTAAGCTCTCCAGGAGGGGCCTGAAGCAAAGGCTGAAGTCCCCTGAGGACCTACAGTCGCAGGTTGATGACATCATCACCATCCAGGAGTCCCCAGAGAGAGACAGAAGGTCTGAGGAGCTGAGCAGCTCTCAGAAGGAGAACCACCTCCCTCAAGGATTTGGTGACCAGACAACATGCTTAATGGACACAGAGACAACAAATGTCACAGTGGAAAGTCACAGTACTATTTCACTGGGCAGACCTCAGGTAGAAAGCAGAGAAGAAACTTTGGAATGTTTAGAATCCAAATCTGAATCTAAATTAGAATCATTGTCTCAGGTAGTTTCTATGGCCCCGCGACCTCTGTCCTATGCTCCATCCAGACTGAACAAGAGGAAGAAAGGAGGGAAAGCGGAGGTCTCTGTTAAAACACAGAGGATGTCTACTCGCAGCAAGAAAGGCATATGTGAGAAGAGAGATGGTGAAGAACCGGATGATGACCTCGCTAGAAACAAACTCCTTACGTCAACAACAACAGCTGATGATGATAAGCAACACGGAACAGAAGAATCTTCAACTGGTAACTGTGACACTCTTTTGAAGAGCAGCACAGAGGTGCCTGAGGAGGAGCRTCAGAGAAGAAAAGTAAAACTAGAGGAAGAAGGAGAACAAGAAGAAGAAGTAGAAGAAGAATCCACAGTGACCATTGGCAGTGATCAGCTGACAGAGCCTGACACAGACAGAAGAACTGATAAGCAAGATTCAGAGTCACCGCGGTTACCGTACTACCTGGGTAACTTCCTGACCGTGCTAGAGGCAGTGCTGGAGAACGAAGACGATAGGATGCTGTTCAATCAAGAAGACCTTTCAGCCATACACGGCTTTGAGCGTCTGTCAGGTGTGTAGAATAGAACAAACATGACTGTCTATGACAAATGTTATGTTTTATATAGCTGTTATAAGGSCTTTATGAATGSATACATAAGGGCTACAGGAAAGTGTTCTGCAAATTTGTTTTTGAACATGCATGATTTATAACACAAGATAATATAAAATCACATTATACAATATAATTACATTTAGTAGTACACGTTTAGCATTTTTGACTAACAGTGGGAAGTCACTCAAATGTTCAACCCTAACCAACCCCTATTTTATCATCAACCAGTCTTGCTAATTTGCCTTTCCTTCCTCTCAGTGACAGGACAGAAGCTGTATGTGAGACTGTTCCAGAGGAAACTGAAGTGGCTCCAGGTCAACAAGCTAAACTATAATGAGATTAGCACTGACCTGGGACCTGTAGCTCAGGAGCTGGTGGAAGGAGGTTTCCTACAGACAGGTGAATGATTGGACTGGAATTGTTTTATGCTACATGCTAACTGTTGAATGGACTTGAATGGTGTTATGCTAACACTAGGCTGATCTAGGACTTGTAGCTCAGGACCTGGTGAAAGGAGGCTTCCTACCAACAGTTGAATGAGTGGACTTCAATGGTATTATGCTAAATGCTAATTGTTGAAAKGTCTTGAATGGTATTATGCTAAATGCTAATTGTTGAAAGGTCTTGAATGGTATTATGCTAAATGCTAATTGTTGAAAGGTCTTGAATGGTATTATGCTAAATGCTAATTGTTGAAAGGTCTTGAATGGTATTATGCTAAATGCTAATTGTTGAAAGGTCTTGAATGGTATTATGCTAAATGCTAGTGTAGTGGATGGCTAAGTGCATTGCTACTGCCTTCCTGGGATCTAGAGGTGCTGAAGCCCTGGATGCAGACATGTCTTTACTGAGTGACTGTGAGTGCTTCTTGAGTGTGTTGTGTTAATGGTGCGGATGTCTGAATTTCCACTCTGTCACGCTAACAGTGGGAAGTCACTCAAATGTTCAACCCTAACCAACCCCTACCATCCAATGCCCAACATCCTCAACTGTTTTCCAGACAGTGACCTCCAAGAGTTGGAGGAGGTGCTGGACCTGCTGCCCGCCCCGGAGCTCCGGAGCCTTGCTAAGACGTTCCACCTGGGGGGCCCTGGGTCTGGTACCCAGAAACATCAGCTGGTGGAGGGACTCCTGAAGCTGAGTAGACAGAGGTCTCTGTTCGCCCTGGCCCCTGGACAGAACAACATTGGGACTGTCATACTAAAGAGGTGAGAGGGGAGGGGCTCTAGTGACATATTCTAGAGTCATTCACAGCAATATGTCCCACCCTTTTTTCTGCTGGCCTTTTATTTATTTTTAATTGAAAGGGATAGGCATTAGTGAATGGGTGACAGATGGAATGGGAGACAGATGGAATGGGAGACAGATGGAATGGGAGACAGATGGAATGGGAGACAGATGGAATGGGAGACAGATGGAATGGGAGACAGATGGAATGGGTGACTGATGGAATGGGTGACTGACGGAATGGAATAAAGTATACAGAAGGGCGTTACATTGGGACAGGCATTCGTTCCTACGCAGGCAGGGGATTGCATATGTGACGAGGTCAGCTGCCTTAAACACACAACCGTCCTCAGGCACACTCCTACACTAATAATCTCTCCTCTCCAGGGCCAAGCAGCTAGCTGGTTCCTGTGTACGTCTGCATCGCGGCCCCAGGGCTGTGTTCTCTCGCGTCCTCCTCCTCTTCTCCCTGACAGACGGTCTGGAGGAGGAGGAGACGGCCGGAGGGGGTCAAGGTCAGCTCTACACCATCCTACTGGTCAACTCTGGCCGACTGGCATTCCCTGACTACACCGTACAGCGCAGAGCCAAACTGTTCCTGGATAGAGAAGATCTTATCAGGTTAGAGCATAGACTTACAGTGTATTTGGGTCAGATCTCATTGGTCAGTGCTGTGGACACTGATTGATCAACCTCAAATGTTAATTGTTTATTTAGGTGTGCGTTTCATAAGCTATCTAAGTGTTATTATAAAATGGGATGTTTGGGTCCTAGATGCTGATTGATTGATAGCAGGGAGTTATTCACGACAATCCCCGGGTAATGCCTGTTAACAGTTCAATGCACATCCACTGTCCCACAGCCCAGGCCAGGCAATTCATKAACTTCAWGTCCCCTGGAAAAAAGTMTCTAGACATTATTTTTWGTTTGTATAAACCTTGCTGCCTGCCTCTCTGATCTGTGCAACAATGGTGCCATTTTTTTGTTGTTGCCATCTCCACCGTACTCCGCTTCCCGTCGTGCYTAAGAACAGCCCTTAGTCCTGTGTTATTCTTACAATAATCCCTGGGTTTTTCATGCCTTATTGCTTAAAGATCAGAAAGGAGAGAGGGAGATGCATGTAGAAGGGGCACACACAGACATGAAGTGCCTAGACACCAGGCGGATGTGTAGTCTGTAATCAGCAGCGCTACCATTAGACCAGACTCTGGCACACATTCAGACAATAATTACAAGATGGCTCCGAAAACAACACAGTCATCCTGTTTCCAGCTCCTAGCCAGCTTTGCAGTATTTTTGTTGTTGTCGTTGTGCTTCTTACATTATTTGCTCAGAACATTTCTAGTATTATTACCTACAGCCCAAAATAACTTTTTGGACATTAGATCGGCGGTCACACACCAGAAATTTGATTTCCCTGACCTGGATCCTTTGTTTCTGGATTCTCTGAGGCAAAACGTTGACGCCCGAGAAGTGGGGTCCTAGTCAGGCTCAGGTGGCGAGCAAACCATACACTGCTTCCGAGTTTATTACTCGCTAACATTCAGTCCCTGAACAACAAAGTAGATGAGCTCAGGGCGAGGATCTTCTTTCAGAGAGACACAAGGGACAGTAACATACTCTGTTTTACGGAATCAYGGCTCTCTCTGGATAAATTGTCTATACGGCCAGTGGGATTCTCAGTTCATCGTCCGGACAGCAAGAAAGAACTCTCTGGGAAAGAACTCTCTGGAGGGATATGTCTCATGATTAACAACTCATGGTGTGATTGTGGTAACGTAAGTCCTTTTGTTCTCCTGGTCTGGACTACCTCACCATCAAATGCCGACTGCATTACCTCCCGAGATAATTTTCTTTGGTTATTGTTACTGCCGTGTAAATACCCCCCCCCCCCCCAAGCTGGCACTGTGACGGCTCTCAAGGAACTGAGGATGCTAACTGGAAACCACATATCCTGAGGCCAGGGACTAATGTAGCTGGGGACTTTAATAAAGGAAATCTGAAGAATACGCTGCCGAAAATCTATCAACACTTCTCCTGTACTACACGCGGAGAGAACACGCTTGACTGTTGTTACTCTCCCTTCAGGGACGACTGCAAGGTCCCTGCCCTCCCTTTATTTAAATCTGCTTGAAAATCTATGGCAAGACCTGAAAATGGTTGTTAATAACTAATTAGACAGAGCTTGAGGAATTCTGAAAAGAATAATAGACACATTTTGCACAATCCAGGTGTGTAAAGCTCTTAGAGACTTAACCAGAAAGACTCACARGTGTAATCGCTGCCAAAGGTGCTTSTAACATTTTTGTTATTTACATTTTTTWAATATTTAACCTTTAAGAACAATTTCTTATTTACAATGACGGCCTACACCGGCCAAATCCGGACGACGCTGGGCCAATTGTGCGCCGCCCTATGGGACACCCAATCACGGCCGGTTGTGATACAGCCTGGATTCGAACCAGGGTGTCTGTAGTGACTTCTCAAGCACTGAGATGCAGTGCCTTAGACCACTGCGCCACTCGGGAGCCCTACCATGTATTGACTCAGTGGGTGGACTACTCATCTAATCAACATATATTTGTGTTAGATGAAATTCAAATATATATTTTTTTAATGTTAGGATTTTTCTTCCGCTTTGACATTACACTATTTTGTGTAGATCGTTGACAATGACATCTATTTTAGTCCCACTTTGAAACACAACAAAATGTGTCAWGGGGTGTGAATACTTTCTGATGGCATTGTATATACTGTATTCTAGCTAAGGCTCCTCCGTGCTCAACTAGTGGAACGCGGTCCTGAGTCGCACCCAGAACAGGGTCAATACGGACCGCGGGTCCCAATGACAATAATATATATWTTTTTTTACTCGCTTCGATCCCTGGTATCATATCAGAATTGCAGGAAATTAGCTTTAAAACAGCAACAACAACAAAAAAATCTCTGCCCAATGCAAAATGTGTAGAATTGTAGGACATTAACTTTAAAAACTRCAAAAATGTTCTCTCCTCCAACAAGAGGAGTGTGAACAGTTTGGGGTCGTGAGGTGGGGGTTTGTTACCACGTCGGTAATAGGTAAATAGTTCAAAGGCACTGTCACGACTTACGCCGAAGTTGGTCCCTCTCCTTGTTCGGGCGGTGTTCGGCGGTCGACGTCACCGACCTTCWAGSCATCACTGATCCATTTTTCATTTTCCATTGGTTTTGTCTTGTCTACCATCACACCTGGTTTCAATACCATCAAGTACATGTTGTGTATTCAACCCTCTGTTTCCCCTCATGTCCTTGTCRGTGATTGTTTGTTGTATGTATTGGTGCTAGTKATGTTCTGGTGTGCGRCGGGYTTTGCACCCWCYTATTTTATTTTGTAYATTTTGGTTTTCGGAGGTTTTGAATACTTATTAAACGGCTCCGTTTRTACCAAGTTCATTCTCCTGCRCCTGACTTCCCTGCCACCAGCACGCACCCCATTACAGGCACWTAAATATTTTGTCTTGYCCATTCACCYWCTGAATGGCACACATACATAATCCATGTCTCAATTGTCTCAAGGCTTAAAAATCKTTCTTTTAACCTGTCTCCTCCCCTTSATCTACACGGATTGAAGTGGATTTAACAGGTGACATCAAAAAGGGATCATAGCTTTCACCCGGATTCACCTGGTTAGTCTGTGTCATGGAAAGAGCAGGTGTTCCTAATGTTGTGTCCAACTCAGTGTAGATGTATTCATACTCTCACCCTGGGTCCTAGACCTCTGATATTTTCTGTCATAATGTCTTTGTTCTTTTTAACTTTTAGATTGTGTGTATTGTTATTGTGTCGCTAGATATTGCTTCATTTTTGGGAGCTGGAAACAACAGCCTTTCCCTGCACCGGTGATAACGTCTGCAAAAAAACTGGTGTACGCGACCGATAAACGTTGACTTGATTGTGCCGTTGGACTCAGCGCCTCTCTGTCCTGTTGTGTCAGGTATGAGGCGGCGATGCGAGCGCTGCAAGAGGTGATCACAGCCATGCAGACAGGCCACTGGGAGGACGCTCTGGTACTTTACACTGCAGCCAAGACGACCTGGCAGGAGATGAGCAAGACGTACGACCTCAGGTGGGGACCACTAGCGTCATATTCATCCCTCTTTGTCAATCTTTGATCTGTGGCCATGCGGATCTCACATTGGACTGCAAAGCCAAATGCAACCCCCCTCACACACACACACACATACACACACACAATAATCGCTTGATAAGCAACGTTATCGTTGACATTGATCGACTGCCATAAGCCAGCTAAACCTAAAGTGTGTGTGTGCGTGTGCATGTGTGTTTGTGTTGTGTGTGTGTGTGTGGGTGTGTGTGTGTGTGTGTGTGTGTGTGTGTGTGTGTGTGTGTGTGTGTGTGTGGTGGTGTGTGTGTGTGTGTGTGTGTGTGTGTGTGTGTGTGTGTGTGTGTGTGTGTGTGTAGCACCAGGAAGAGCTGCCAGTGTTCCTGCGCTGTTTCACCACAGGTGGGGCCTACACACGCATCCTGTCCAGGGGAGTAGAAGTACTACAGAGACTACGTTGCTACAAGGTGGATGCAGACACACACACATCATATACCTCGATACACACTAGGACTGTCCCAGACAAAAAATATATATATTAGTCGACCAAAAATATATAAATAGTCTGTTCTTTCGACAATCGACCAATGTGTATTTTTCCATATATAGACGCATCCTACAGTGAGGGAAAATAGTATTTGATCCCCTGCTGATTTTGTACGTTTGCCCACTGACAAAGAAATGATCAGTCTATAATTTTAATGGTAGGTTTATTTGAACAGTGAGAGACAGAATATCACAAAAAAATCCAGAAAAACGCATGTCAAAAATGTTATGAATGATTTGCATTTTAATGAGGGAAATAAGTAATTTACCCCTCTGCAAAACATGACTTAGTACTTGGTGGCAAAACCCTTGTTGGCAATCACACGAGGTCAGACGTTTCTTGTAGTTGGCCACCAGGTTGCACACATCTCAGGAGGGATTTTGTCCCACTCCTCTTTGCAGATCTTCTTCAAGTCATTAAGGTTTCGAGCTGACGTTTGGCAACTCGAACCTTCAGCTCCCTCCACAGATGTTCTATGGGATTAAGGTCTGGAGACTGGCTAGGCCACTCCAGGACCTTAATGTGCTTCTTCTTGAGCCACTCCTTTGTTGCCTTGGCCGTGTTTTTGGGTCATTGTCATGCTGGAATACCCATCCACGACCCATTTTCAATACCCTGGCTGAGGGAAGGAGGTTTTCACCCAAGATTTGACGGTACATGGCCCCGTCCATCGTCCCTTTGATGCGGTGAAGTTGTCCTGTCCCTTTAGCAGAAAACCCCCCAAAGCATAATGTTTCCACCTCCAGTTTGACGGTGGGGATGGTTTCTTGGGGTCATAGGCAGCATTCCTCCTCCTCCAAACACGGCAAGTTGGGTTGATGCCAAAGAACTCCATTTTGGTCTCATCTGACCACAAAACGTTCACCCAGTTGTCCTCTGAATCATTCAGATGTTCATTGGCAAACTTCAGACGGGCATGTATATGTGCTTTCTTGAGCAGGGGGACCTTGCGGGCGCTGCAGGATTTCAGTCCTTCACGGCATAGTGTGTTACCAATTGTTTTCTTGATGACTATGGTCCCAGCTGCCTTGAGATCATTGACAAAGATCCTCCTGTGTGTAGTTCTGGGCTGATTCCTCACCGTTCTCATGATCATTGCAACTCCACGAGGTGAGATCTTGCATGGAGCCCCAGGCGTGAGGAGATTGACAGTTATTTTGTGTTTCTTCCATTTGCGAATAATCACAGAAACTGTTGTCACCTTCTCACCAAGCTGCTGGCGATGGTCTTGTAGCCCATTCCAGCCTTGTGTAGGTCTACAATCTTGTCCCTGACATCCTTGGAGAGCTCTTGGTTGGCCATGGTGGAGAGTTTGGAATCTGATTGATTGATTGCTTCTGTGGACAGGTACTTTATACAGGTAAGAAACTGAGATTAGGAGCACTCCCTTAAGAGTGTGCTCCTAATCTCCGTTCGTTACCTGTATGAAAGACACCTGGGAGCCAGAAATCTTTTTGATTGAGAAGGGGTCAAATACTTATTTCCCTCATTAAAATGCAAATCAATTTATAACATTTTTTGACATGCATTTTTCTGGATATTTTTGTTGTTATTCTGTCTCTCACTGTTCAAATAACCTACCATTAAAATTATAGACTGATAATTTCTTTGTCAGTGGGCAAACGTACAAAATCAGCAGGGGATCAAATACTTTTTTCCCTCACTGTATGTGTTTTAATCAAATCAACTTTATGCACTGAGCTTGTCTGATGCTTCAAGTGCACTGTTTTGATGAAATAATTAATACGCACAGATGACTAGAGGGAATCCGACCTCAATTGATTTGATTGTGCCAGGCCGGGCTCAGACTTGCTGGGCTGTGTAAAAAAAAGAAAAAAGACAACGAGGGACTGTGTGACCCGTTGTCTCTCTGTCCTCCCTGCTGTAGCGACCACCACAGAACGTCAACAGTGTGTATCACGCTGTCTCTGCTGTAGCAACCCCTGCTCTCTTTGTGTGACACGTGTGCATCGAATGCACGTGACCAATAGGGCCTGACCTTAAAGCATATTCATAATCACATTAATAAATTGGTTATAACAAACTCTGAACACCGGAACACATGTGACAGCAAAATGGATGCAGAGGTCGTGACAAACCGGGGGGAATGTTTTACTKGTTRCTCAGGAGGTAAAGGGGAAGTCAGATGTGTGGAATAAATTTGACTAGTTGTGGAAAGTTCTGGAGATCAAGAAGGTAAGGAGAAAGAGCTGCGTGCGTATTATGTGCCAAACAGGTGCTGTTACACCAATGAATGGTGGTTTGTTATTAATTGGAGTTTGCAGGGATCAATGCCGTTTCAAATTAGATATTGGAATTCAGTTCAATCAATGAGGGATGTCATCTCAATTAAACCAATAGTTTTTTTTAAAGTTCCTGGAACCTACTGTGTACACACACACACACACATTCATATACCAAGATATACACACACACACACACACACACACACAGCAGAGTGTAGTGTATTGTATTGATTCAGATTGGTTGTGTTCCAGGAAGCGGTGAAGGAGCTGCGCTCCCTATTGGCCCAGTCAGTCTACTGTCCAGACAGCAGGGGCATGTGGACAGACTGGCACTCAATCTCCAGCAGCACCTCAAACTACCTGAACAGGTCAGTTAACCACTCAACCTCCAGCCCAACCTCAAACTACCTGAACAGGTCAGTCAGCCACTCAACCTCCAGCCCAACCTCAAACTACCTGAACAGGTCAGTCAACCTCAAACTACCTGAACAGGTCAGTCAACCTCAAACTACCTGAACAGGTCAGTCAGCCACTCAACCTCCAGCAGCACCTCAAACTACCTGAACAGGTCAGTCAGCCACCCAACCTCCAGCCCAACCTCAAACTACCTGAACAGGTCAGTCAACCTCAAACTACCTGAACAGGTCAGTGAACCTCAAACTACCTGAACAGGTCAGTCAACCTCAAACTACCTGAACAGGTCAGTCAACCTCAAACTACCTGAACAGGTCAGCAACCTCAAACTACCTGAACAGGTCAGTCAACCTCAAACTACCTGAACAGGTCAGTCAACCTCAAACTACCTGAACAGTCAGTCAGCCACTCAACCTCCAGCAAGCACCTCAAACTACCTGAACAGGTCAGTTAACCACACCGTCTCTTAAGTACTTTGTCCCATGGTTCTTCCTGAACTTATGGACTATTGCACTTTGTTAATGTATGTCTGGATTTCACTTTGCACTGTTGTTATACGTGGTATTTATTAAACGTGTGTCTTTTTTGTCTGTGTCCTAGCGGTAATTAGCATGAATTGAATTGAAATTCCCCATGTATCAATCCCAGGCTATCAGGTCCATCAGAGACGGTCTCTCTGACCCCTTGGTGAGGACGGGCCACCAGCTTTCACTCCACCAGAGAGCCAATAGGATGAAGGAATCCCCCAGCTACAAGAATTACCACCATGTACTCCGTGACCTGCCCACCATCCACGTCAACGACGTCACTCATGTGAGTCACTTCTGTCACTGATGAAATATACGTTATATTCAGMGATGGGTAAATTCTAAGCGATGATCGAGATGACAATCTTTGTTATCAAGTTAAGTAAACGATAATGCGAGAAAAAAAAACAAGAAAAAAAAACGTTAGTTAAGAGGTGGGTCAATTATATTCCCAAAATAAGAAGGAGGGTAAACTGGGTTTACTTGAGTTTATGCTTCATTACATCACTGATGATCAAGCCGTTTTAAGGGGCTGCCGAGTGGCGCAGCGGTCTAAGGCACTGCATCTCAGTGCTAGAGGCGTCACTACAGACACCCTGGTTAGATTCCAGGCTGTATCACAACCGGCCGTGATTAGGAGTCCCATAGGGCGGTGCGCAATTGGCCTCAGTGTCGTCCGGGTTAGGGTTTGGCCGGTGTAGGCCTCCCATTCTGAATAAGAATTTGTTCTTAACTGACTTGCCTAGTTAAATAAAGGGTAAAAAAAAAAAAAGTTAAACAGACTTGTTTTCTGTGTGCTATTGTGTCTGTGTTTGTGTCTACTAGGTCACTATCCGAGGGCAGCTCTTCCCCCACGAGGGGGGGACAGGGAAGAATGTGTTCCTCATGCCTGCTGAGGAGGAGGGGRCAGAGGGAGGATACTCCACTGTCATGTGTTCTGTGGAAGAGCTGTCACTGGCACACTACCGTCGTCAAGGCTTTGACCAAGGTCTTCTGCTTTACTTCTTTTCTAGTTTCCCGGGGTTTTTTTTCTTTCTTTTAAATCGTCAAGTTTTCGTGTTTTAAGTGTATTTGACATATAAACCAGAGCTCTCACAGTAAAAAAACAAAACTATTGAAAACAGCAAGTTCAGTAAAGTTCTCCTGTTGTCACATGAACCTGTACTTAGAAATGTAATCAAATCTAATTGTATTTGTCACAGACTATTTGCATTGCCCCCCTCTTTTACACTGCTGCTACTCTTTGTTATTATCTATGCATAGTCACTTTAATACCTCTACCTACGTGTACATATTACCTCGACTAACCGGTGYYYCCKCACATTGACTCTGTACCGGTACCCCCTGTACATAGCCTCGCTATTGTTATTTTACTGCTGCTCTTTAATTATTTGTTACTTTTATTTCTTATATATATATAGAATTATAATTTCTTTTTTTTAACTGCATTGTTGGTTAAGGGCTTGTAAGTAAGCATTTCACTGTAAGGTGAATGAATACCTGTTGTATTTGGCGCATGTGACAAATAAAATTTGATTCAACAGGTGTAGAATTGACTGTGAAATGCTTCCTTAACACATGGATGGAAGTGAAGTTTGACTGAAACGTCTCTTGGTTATCTATAGGGATCCATGGAGAGGGCTCCACGTTTTCCACTCTGTTTGGTCTCCTCTTATGGGACGTCATTTTCATGGAGGGTATTCCAGACGTCTTCCGGAATCCCTACCAGGTAAACATGCTTAACCTGTCCTTTTGTGGTTCAGTTGGTTGAAGTGTGGCAGTAATGACGCCAAGGTTGTCGGTTCAATTCCCACAAGGCTCACGTATACCTGTACCTACATGCCCTCACTGTCTTGTCAGACTCTCTGGATAAAAGTGTCTGCTACGAGGCATATATTAATAWTTCCTCACCCCTCTTGTTCCTCTCCTAGCCCTGCCCACTGGACCTCTTCACAGACTGTTTCTATGGGAACCGGAGGGAGGCGATAGAGACGCGTGTGCAGGTGCTCTGTGAGGCGTCCATTGAGACGCTGCACAACCTGATGGCTGAGGCCTGGACCAATCAGGAGGGGAGGGTGTGTTCACTGGTCAACTGGGAGCGCTTCGCATCCCTGCAGCGGGCACAGGTAACCACAGTTAAGGCTCACTTCAAAACCGATTGACGCATTGTCGGTACAGACAATCTTGTTTGTCATTGACTTACCACGTGGACCAGAGTGGCTCAGTTGGTAAAAGTAGCTTCGGTGCTAGCAACGCCACGGTTGTGGGTTCACTGGCCTCTTTAGTAATGGAACACTAGTCACTCTAATAATGTTTACATCATTTTGCTTTACTCATCTCATATGTATATACTTTATTCTTATTCTACTGTATTTTAGTCTATGCCATTCCGAAATTGCTCATCCTAATATTTATATATTTCTTAATTCCATTATTTTACTTTTAGATTGTTTGTATAGTTGTGTATTATTAGATACTACTGCACTGTTGGAGCTAGAAACATAAGCATTTCCCTACACCCGCAATAACATCTGTGACAAATATCTCGCCTTTAAAGTTGAAAAGCGTCTGCTAAATTTAATAAATATTGACTTTCAGATTAGGCATTATAAAGCCTATGYTATGATTTCACCTCCATGTATAACGATGTGTTAGTAACATGGTTATTGTGTAATGGTAMATCTCATGTAATTGTAGCCTGGTTAAACTAACCTGCTCTCACATTGAACAAAGTGTTGTTTACCTGGCTAATGTAATGCTACTGAGCTAGTCTAACCCTCGGTGGTCTYCTCTCTTTGCAGAGTCTCGTGTCTTGTCTGGGTGGATCGTTTCTGGGAGGGATGATCACTAGGATGGCCAAGGACTACAGACACTGTCGAGCAGGACTGCCTGACCTAGTGGTGTGGAACACATCCAACAACACCTACAAGGTGAGCTCACAGGACTGTCTAGGCCTGCCTGGGGCTGTGGAATTAAACACATTTATTTGAGATGACTAGAAGGTCTATCTATATGTCCCATGATGACATGTTGATGAGAGGTAAAGGGGCTTAGCGACAAACTGTYAGAAGCAGATCTACTATTCTGTTCTATGAATTCTATCATATTCTATTGTTCCAGCTGGTGGAAGTGAAGGGTCCTAGCGACAAACTGTCCCAGAAGCAACAGATCTGGCTGGATGAGCTACAGAGACTGGGGGCTGATGTAGAGGTCTGTCACGTCACTGCCACCGGGGCCAGAGGAGCTTGGCTGGAATAGGACTGATGAGCTTGGCAAACACCTGCCTTGACCTTTGACCGTCTCACTGAAGTACAGAATTGAATGACATTGGTTTTTATAAAAAATAGCACACTGTACCAGTTTGTTGCAGGACAGACAAGGTTGAGGGGGTAAAAAAACACAATGAGCTTTAATGACTGGATTTTATACTATAACTGTCTAATATGTAAATAAAATAATATCTCTAATAAATGTAATAAATCTGGTTGAATGTGAAAATGTTAACTTTCTTAGTGTCTGGTGATGCTGGGGAAAAAGGCTTTTTGTCCTATTTAATCAGCAATGAGTAGAAGAATGACCTGAACATTACATGATGTACTTGCGTTATACTTTTTGAAACATTACCTGAAATATCTGTTACAATAGTTGGAATGCATTCAGTTGTACACCTGACTAGGTATCCCGTTATCCCAATCCATCACTCCATAATGATGGGGGAAGGGAGAATCCTCATCCCTACGTCTGACGTCGGGGCGTGAAAGAGAGGGCAGGCGAGGAGGAGAGGAAGCTGCGATAAACACAGGCAGGGCGTCTGAGCCTAAACAAGGACAAAGTGATCACGGTATCAATGCTCTAACAATGGACTTAGCAGATATGCTTGTCGTCAAATTCTTCTGTTTCGTCTACTTAATAAATTACACCCAGGGTGAGTGAGAGCATTTGTATTTGTTCTGTAAAGCGAAGCATTAGCGGGMTACATTCACGAAGGGAAGAGTAGCCAAGCAAGACAGCGTTCGAGCGAATGGCTAGCAGGCTAGGCTAAGAAAGCTAACATAGCGGTCCAAGGCCTGGTCGTTGTGAAGATGCCTTGTGTCCCTTTTTGACAGAAACTCCAAACCACAAAGCTATATAGTTGTCAAAATAGATKTTATGTTAAGCTTGGCGGAAGCTATTTTTTTTTAAACGAGAATTTACTATTAATGTGGATGGTTACGATAAGACTACTAGCTAACTAGCTTGCGGATGTGCCATTGTTATGAGAAATTAGGTGGAATCTGTTGTCTTTTGGCACGAACGAGCAAAGCTATTTGGGCAATCTGATTTAGCTTGCAMTATTTACAGTGCTGTCAGTCAGTATTGTTTTTGCACCACGTCAATACTACATTTGCATTGATGGGCTGTACCACTTTCTATCAACATTAGCTAGCATGCTAGCTAGTTAGCCAGCTAATTTAGCATCGTTTTTAGCAACAACAGTTAGCTAACTAGGGATATTGCTAGGTAATTGGCTAACTATGCCAATTACTATGCTAACTATGTTGACAACTTAATATTTTTACATGTTTGACCCAAAGGCAATGGCTCCCTAGTAAGAACATATTMGATCTTTGTTAGCTAGCTATTAGCTTTCCAATGGCAGTAGCTAGCGCCAATATATTATGTTGTAGCTATTCGATGAATACAGTAGTAATGGCTGGAATGGAGTATTTGGAACGGAGTCAAACATGGATTCCATATCTGTGATGTTTTATACCGTTCCATTCCAGCCATTACAATGAGTYCGTCCTATAACYCCTCCCACCAGCCTCCACTGGTAGAACGATACAATAGTATTAATGTGAATACAGCAATTTCCTTATTTTCATGAACACATTCTGATCGCGTAATCGATAGAGGCAACTGTATGTTTTCAATGAAATGTTCTYGTTGACATGATGCTAATCACACATAGAATTGTTTGAACAGCTTTGAATGTGTTTCATGGTTCACTTAATACTATATAGGCCAACAGCTGTGAAAAAGATGAGCAGAAGATACGATGTCAAATTAATGAAAATTAAGCCATCTAAAGATGAGTTTCACTAGACCGCTGGTATCTAACAAACAGCATCCAGATTGGTGGTAGTTGGACAAATACAGTCTGAAACTACTCAATACGAAATAGCCTAAGTCTCTTAAAGCAATTACAACCACAATGAAACATTTTAATGGTCAGAGTTYAATATTTTATCGTGCAAATGTAGGGAGCAGAAAATAGAAGAGTATGCCCAGGCCTGTAGCTATATAGCAGTGGAGGCTCCGGAGGGGAGGACGGCTATTAATAACGTCTGGAATGGAGTAAATGGAATGGCATCAAACACATGGAAACTGTGTGTTTGATGTATTTGATACCATTACGCTCAAGTCATTACCACGAGCCCGTCCTCCCCAATGTAGGTGTCATCGACCTCCTATCCTATGTAGTATTTGGCCTACCTACCTTGATGACATCATGAGCTCTAAAATGAATAGCCCACGACAGTAGCTGGGAGCAGGCACAGGGATAAACACCTGCTCCTGTTAGTGATGGCAGACCTGGGTTCAAATASTATTCAAATACTTTTCAGCCTTTGCTCTAGCCTGCCTGAGGTGCTCGAAGGGTGTGGTTTACACTTTTGGCACTATTTTATTGGTCCATTAAGCCAGGCAATCTCAATTGAGCACAGATGAAGTATTTTGGAATCATTTTAAATAGTGTTTGAGCCCAGGTCTGAGTGATACTAATTCAGTTATAATCCATGTTAAAGCCTTTTATGATGACATCCAGTTGATTTATTTATAGGGTTGAGACTGAGATTGCAGTAATCGCCAGGCCTTTTATGGATGTAGACGTAGAAATAGGCCTAGATTCTATTTCCGTAATAGATTCACTTTATTTGTTATCATTTAAGGACAGGCGCCACACCCTAATAGATGATGTTTTTGTCAGTTACAGGTGTACTCAGCAGCACCACCTTGTTAATAAATCATTGGGAGAACCGTGGATGTAGACTRGGCTGTACTCTCAATGAACTACCACTTTTTTGCAACAATGTGATGACACTTGCCGTCTTTGATAGTTTTAGTCATTGGGGGGGGGGAATCCAGACGTTATGGTGGCCTCCACAAATCAGGAATCCTATGTAATTCCAAACAGAATGTTCCTTTTGTTCTGAATAAGTAGAGTATTGTGTTTCCAGGCTTGGCTAGAATAATGTAGGATCATGGATGTTATGTGGGGCTAGTGTGCTATCACGTTTTCAGTCTTGTTTCAAGTAATAGGCTACTATCTTTATATGCCTTGTTGATTATAGCTAGGCCCTCGAAGAAGATAACGAATTATAGAATTGTAGTTTAATGTTCAGCTAACAGCCTGTGGTTGGATGAGGTGTCCTGTGTGGTGTTGTGGGTCTAAGTTCCTCTGTGTTATCATCTCTCCAGGTTATCATAATGGGAACCCCCTGAACAAGTATGTGCGTCACTACGAGGGTCTGTCCTATAACACCTATGAGATACATGACAAGCACCTGAGAGTCAAGAGGGCCCTCCACCACCAAGACAMRTTTCTCCATCTSGACTTCCACGCACACGGAAGGTTAGTGTCCCAGACTTTTTCCACTGTGCTCGTATGTCTGTGTGTCCGTTTTGTGATTTTAGTTTATTTTGTTAAAAAGTCTAAATGAAGTACCAGGAGTGAACCTCATCTTCAAGGTGAGTCTTGTTCCTCAATAACTGAACCGTTCATGTTTCCTCAATAACATAGGCATTATTGTTTTTTTACTTTTTTTTTTGTTTAGCCTTGTTTTCATCTTTGATTCTTTTCATAGAATATAGCCTAATTATTAATATCCTGTACCTTCTAAACAAGCCTTGCCTGGCTTTGTGGGAGAGCGTAGTGTTCTGTTCTCTCCCAGCGCTGTGCCCAGTCGAGACCCAGTCGAGACCATCTGGCTGTTAGTCTGACCTGGGTTCAAATACTATTTAAAATCATTTCAAATACTTTATCTGTGCTTGATTGAGCTTGCCTGKCTTAATGGCTCATTAGAGTAGGCCCCAAATGGCAAACGCTGCTTATCTAGCACTCCTAGGAGGCCAGAGCAAACGCTCAAAAGTATTTTGAAAACTTCAAATAGTATTTGAACTCAGATCTGTTGCTAGCTTGGCAGGGAGAGGACTAGGCCTCTCATTCTGCCAGTGGCAAAGCCTGGTGCTCCCATTGCTCCTAGCCTCAGATGCTACTGCTTAACAGGGATGGAAAAAGAGGCTGTGGAAACAAATAAATACAAAAGAAGGAGAGGAGGATGTCTGCAGCTGTTCTGAAAAGCAGGAGTCTCTAAAGCTCTGAGTCCTGGCTTGGAATAAATTTAGCCTGGTACCAGGGCCCAGTTTCCCAAAAGCATCTTAAGGCTAAGTTCATCGTTAGAACCTTCGTAGGAGTGTCGTTAAATCTCAGAGCGGTGTCCCAAAACCATTATTAATAATGTTGAATACGCTCGTAATCTAACGCCTGCCTCGGACCACCCGTAGAACAGCTAAGTGTGTCGTTAGATGCTTTTTATTGCACCCTCCAACGTCACTATATACACACAGATCTCTGCTAAACATAGAATTACATGGTTTTATCCATCTCCCTGTGACCGCAGATAACTTCAGAACAGAGTTGACTACAAATACAAAGTTGCCAATGTCTTTGCAATTGATACAAACAAGTGAYGTATAGAAAGAGGTTTCAAATGAAATCCCCAAATATAAACAGTAGGATATAGGCCTATATCAATCATATTGAAATACATTTGTTCAATCAATTGAGTTSTATTTCAAATAAAAGGTTACTGGTTTACACATATTATCCCAGATGTTATCGCAGGTGCAGGGAAATGCTTACGTTTTTAGCTCCAAACAATGCACTAATACCTAACAATATAAAGCAATATACAAAAGTCCCCAAAAATAAAAACAAAAGAAATGTAAGAAATAACRAGCATTGTCAGAATCCCTAATATAAGCTGACAGACTTACCAGATGAATCCAGGTGATCGGTGCCTTCAAATCTTTGGTATGACTTACTACCATATATGGGCATATGGATTTATAAAGGCAGGCCCGAGCCGATGACCTCATTT
>NW_019942569.1:911901-913775 GCF_002910315.2 Salvelinus sp. IW2-2015 | reverse complement strand
ATTGTTTAAGATGGCTTGCTACTTAGTAAATCTCCCGTTAGCATGCCTGTGAGATCAGTTTCTTGTGTATAGTCATAAAACCCAAAATAAAAGCCGGAGAAATAGTTGAATGTCACACCCGAAGCCGGACTCTACAGATCATTGATGATATCGTCTGAGCATTCTGTCCTGTGTATCCTACCGTAATTGTATCACAGCTTTGCTAGCCAAACAGTAGTCGAAATTAATGTTTATTTACACCTACGTTTTCATCCAAACAGCAACATCTTTACCAACGGGGATATGCTTGCTTGAGACCATTTTGAAGAAGTCCCTACCAGGAAATATAATCCAACTTATCTCTTTGCTCGATGTCGATATAATAAGAGAATAATACCCTGTTACCCAATGCGAAGGTGCCAACTCAGACACCAAAGTCCTAGTCCTATAATATAAATTAATCATTCATGTTGAGAAAAGTATGTAAACTACAAAATACTAGCCATAGTATAATCTGATGTTTGTGCTTTCTACACCTACATTGCCTATGCTGTTTGGGTTTTAGCTGGAGTTTCTGTACCCAAACTAACCATGAGATGCAACTTCATAACCAAAAGACAACTGGATTGTAAGAAGATCTATAAAATAAATCTGATTTGATGATTTGATCCTGCCAAGGAGCAACCAATCCGTAATAAGACAATCGCACTCTGAAAGATAGACAATACTATCATGTTAGCCGAATGCAAAGATAAATATTGGAGCACCTTATCGTCTTTCTTAAACCTATCAAACAAAACAAGCCTCTGCTGATTAAACCGCAATCGCAGAATCTCGCTAATCACCCTTGAAAAATATTTAATAAGTCTCCCCTTAGACTTCAACACACAACACAACAGTTTGAAAGAAGAAGTTTAGCCGTCTTACAAATGGTAAAAATGTAATGTTTGAATATGCGAAAGAACCAACATAACTTCAAAGATCTACTTGTGCCAAAATACCCGTAATTGAGACAACCAAATTGCACCCGACTTCAGACAACCGTTGGCATGATAATTGCTAGCTGAAGAGAAAATAGCGAACATGCGTTTTTGTTATAGAATTACCATCTGTAGTAAATACCCCATAACCGTCCACACAATGTTTATTTCCTCATAATCTCCCAGATGTCTTCTTTCCAAATATATACACGTTTTTGCATGTCAGAAACATGTAATTACACACGAATAGCAGTTACTTTTGGGTGTGTTTAAATTTTGCCATTACCTTGAAGAGGTTAAAGTAGGATATTTAAGCCTTGAGACAATTGAGACATGGATTGTGTATGTGTGCCATTCAGAGGGTTAATGGGCAAGATCAAATATTTAAGTGCCTTTTAAACGGGGTATGGTAGTAGGTGCCAGGTACACTGGTTTGAGTGTGTCATGAACTGCAACTCTGCTGGATTTTTCACATTCAACAGTTTCCCCTTTGTGTATCAAGAATGGTCCACCACTCAAAGGACATTCAGCCAACTTGACACAACTGTGGGGAAGCATTGGAGTCAACATGGACYAGCATCCCCGTGGAACGCTTTCAACACCTTGTAGAGTCCATGACCCGACGAATTGAGGCTGTTCTGAGGGAAAAAGGGTGGTGTGCAACTCAATATTAGGAAGGTGTTCTTAATGTTTTGTACACTCATTGTGTGTGTGTATATATATATATATAGTACCAGTCAACAGTTTGTACACACCTACTCATTCAAKGGTTTGTCTTTATTTTTACTGTTTTCTACATTGTAGAGTAATAGTGAATACATCAACTAGGAAATAACACACATGGAATCATGTAATAACCCAAAAGTGTTAAACAAATCAAAATATATTTTAGATTCTTCAAAGTTGGCACCCTTT
>NW_019942569.1:909870-911131 GCF_002910315.2 Salvelinus sp. IW2-2015 | reverse complement strand
CGGGACTCTTGGTATTCAGGCTATATAGACCTCCTTGTAGTTTTATTTTGGGAGAAGTCACTGATTTTTGGCAACTCAAAATTATTTTCTTTCACTGTTCTAGTGTTTGAGGAGCCATACAGAACGTAATGAATTTCGTTCTTCAATTATTTACAATGGTACTTTTTTTCCCCCCCAACATCGTTTAATATGCAGTAAAGCCGTACTCTTTTTAAGRTGACCTCATTTCTCTGTTGGTGTTGGAAATAATGTTTACTGCTCTTTCACCGTCTTTCAGGAGAGAAAAAGGAAATGCAAAAAAAAAAAAGAAAAGTGGAATAAATGTTTTTATTTTCAGCTGAGCCAATACCCTGGTCTTTTATCTCTCTGCATCTCGCTTTCATTTGCATTTTATTTTCTCCCGAGTCCTGAGAAATTAAGGCCTAGTTCCATCCAGAGTTTCTTATTTATGTATTTATTATTTAATTTATGTAATCAGGTTGGCCTATGTTATTGAGAACACATAAACACTTCTTTTTTTTTTTTACAATAACAATCTGAGCCATAGTATTGCAATGTTCAGACCATAGAAATATATTCTATAGAACAGACATTCTATGCTCAATATTTAACTGTTTCAGACCCACTCCCAGGCCTGAAGGCACATGTTCAGTGCCACATGTTTAAACCATTAATACAGGGGCACAGGAGTAAGGGGTTTGAGACAAGAGACCGTTATCATCACGGGTAATTGAAACGTAACTGAAACGTTGCATATCGATGGTGTACTCAGAATGGTAAACAAGTCATTATGAAGGACAGATGTTTCAGAACGTGTCTTCCAAACTTTGCTACATTGTTCAGATCCGTCTCTCCACAAGCACGAAACACCTCATGTCTTAGTGCTACTAGGCCTGTGTCTTTTCTTTGGCTCCGTTCATGGACATATTGTGGACCCCAGGAAGAGTAACTGTTGCAACAGCTAAAGCATGTAACTAAACATATTTGTGTGTATATATATCACACACACACACATCAGGTGGTTGTTTAATCAACAAGTCGATGTGTTTGTATCTGTCCCTACTCAGATATACCATACAGAAATGTGGCATGAATGACTTGGTACTAAACCTCTGTTTCTTGTCTGTCAGACATTTTAACCTGAGGATGAAGAGAGACACCAGTCTGTTTGCTGAGGACCTGAAGGTAGACATGGGAGGACAGGAGGTGAACTATGACACCTCTCATATCTACACTGGAGAAATATACGGTGAGGACTGAT
>NW_019942569.1:902020-903913 GCF_002910315.2 Salvelinus sp. IW2-2015 | reverse complement strand
CTGATTTCAGTGCATTCAGAAGCATCGCACACCTTGACTTTTTCACATTTTGTTGTGTCGTCATTGAATTAATAATATAAAAAGTCTTTTTTTTCTCTCACTGGCCTTACACTTCTTAATGTCAAGTGGAATTATGTTGGTTTTTCTCCAACATTTTACAAATTAATTTAAAAATGAAAGCTGAATGTCTTGAGTCAGTAAGTAGCAAGCTAAATAAGTCAGGATTAAAATGTACGCAATATTGCATGGATCTTTTTCTTTTTTGTGGTACCTCATCTTGTACCACTCACCAGTACAATTATATCTGTAGGTTCGCTCATCGAGCATTGAATTTAAACAATTTCAAACCACAAAAACATTTTTTTTGTGTGTGTGTGTGTGTGTGGTGTGTGTGTGTCGTCCATTCTATGAACTCATCTGTATGTGTTTGTTAGCTGTGAGAGGAGAGAGAGAGAAGCTTGAAGCGTGAGCATCTTGTTGTTATGACATGGATTATCTGATTAGACCCATGGAATTATACTACAGAGGAGCGGCTTCTATGAGTTTTTGAATGTTACTGATCTTCAAAGAGCACTGACCTTAACAGTGGACCAGAGCTAGCTAGCTATCAAGTTGTGTGTGAAGATCGGCACCAGAATTTTAAATTAATACACGTTTTAACCTTTATATGTAGTTATACACTAAATGTGAAACTAAGTATCCTTAACTAGAATTGAAAAGTTTAGTTCATCTTCTCTCGTGAAAACTCCTCCCTATTTCTGAATCATGTTTGTAATGTCAGTAGCCTACTAGACTATGCTTCAGAGAGGGGAGGGAGGGACATGGATTATCTGAATTAGACCCATGGAATTATACCTACAGAGGAGCGGCTTCTATGAAGTAATTTTGAATGTCTACTGATCTTCAAAGAGCACTGACCCTTAACAGTGGACCAGAGCTAGCTAGCTATCAAGCTTGTGTGTGAAGATCGGCACCAGAATTTTAAATAAAWACACGTTTTACCTTTTTGTAGTTAATACATCCAATGTGAAAACTATAGTATCCTTAACTAGAATTGAAAAGTTTAGTTCATTCTTCTCTCGTGAAAAATCTGAATCATGTTTGTAATGTCAGTAGGCTACTAGACTATGCTTCAGAGAGAGGGGGAGGGGCAGGTAGTCTACACATACACACATACGGGTAAAGATTTCCTGCTGCAGGCAGACACTGCAAGTAGTTTGTGAGTGACAGAGTGAAGGCTGGAAGAAGKTTCTGAGTGACAGAGTGAGGGCTTTGCATAGGCGCTTTGTTGCATTTTCTGTTGGACTGAGGAAAAACAATCACCGGAATGTAAAATAACATTAATAACCAGTTCCCATACTTTTAAAATAATGGTTCKGTTCCGGAACAGTACAGATCACTTTCATTCCTGGTTCTGATTCTGTTCCTCAAATGTTTATTTTCCGGTTTCTTGATTTCTCACGCCCCCCCCCTCTCCATAGGTGAGAAAGGTACCCTGAGCCATGGGTCTTTGGTGGATGGGAAGTTTGAGGGCTTCATCCAGACGTACCAGGGGACGTTCTACGTAGAGCCAGCTGAGAGATACCTGAAGGACCGGGACGTTCCCTTCCATTCAGTTATCTACCACGAGGACGACATCAGTAAGTACTGTAGTATGTGTGTGTACTGGAGTATACAGCTCCTTTCACTATTAAAAACACAAACACGCTTTGACACGTACCCTCTTGTCATCTTTTAATTGTGTAGCTCTCTGGTGACATCCAAGAGTAGCTCTCTGGTGACTATAGATATGAAGTAGCTCTCTGGTGACTATAGATATGAAGTAGCTCTCTGGTGACTATAGAGTAGCTCTCTGGTGACTATAGAGTAGCTCTCTGGTGACTATAGAGTAGC
>NW_019942569.1:897501-901995 GCF_002910315.2 Salvelinus sp. IW2-2015 | reverse complement strand
AGGTAGGCTCTCCCCGCGGTGACTATAAAGTAGCTCTCTGGTGACTATAAAGTAGCTCTCCGTGACTATAGCGTAGCTCTCTGGGGACGCATGTAGTAGCTCCTCTACGGTGACTATAGCGTAGCGTGCTCTGGTTTGATATACGAGTAGCCTCTCTGCGTGACTATAGAGCTACTCTCCGGTGACTCTAAAGTAGCTCCTCTGGTGACTATCACGAGTAGGCTCTCTGGCCTGACATATAAAGTAAGCTCTCTGGTCGACTTAGAGTAGGCCTGCTCTGGTGGACTATAGAGAAGCTCTCTGGCGAGCCATGTAGGTAGCCTGCTTAAGGTGACTAGTGGAGTAATGCTCTCTGGTGATCTACATGGAGGTGAGCTGCTCTGGTGACAAGAGTAGTTCCGGTGACTATAGAGAGGCTCTCTAGTGACAGAGAGCTAGCTTAGTAGCTCTCTAGTGACTATGGAGTAGCTCTCTGGTGACTATAGAGAAGCTCTCTGGCGACCATAGAGTAGCTGAAGAGGATGAAGGTGACATAATGTTACCTCGGGTAATGTAAACATGTCTCTCTCCCTTTAGCTTACCCCCATAAGTATGGTCCAGAGGGGGGCTGCGCCGACCACTCGGTGTTTGAGAGGATGAAGAGATACCAGGCCACTGCCATGGAGGAGCCAAACCAGGTAACAGACTGGGTCTGAAATGGCACCATAATTCCCTATATAGGGCACTACTTTGGATCAGGGCTCTATGGCACTACTGTATATACATTGAGTGTRCCAAATATTAGGAACACCTGCTCTTTCTCTGACAGACTGACCRGKTGAAAGCYTGATGTCACCTGTTAAATCCACTTCAGTTCAGTGTAGATGAAGGGGAGGAGACWGGTTACAGAAGGATTTTTAAGCCTTGAAACAATTAAGACATTTTATTTAACCTTTATTTAACTAGTCAAGTCAGTTAAGAACAAATTCTTTTTTTCAATGACGGCCTACTGGGGAACAGTGGGTTAACTGCCTTGTTCAGGGGCAGAACAACAGACTTATACCTTGTCAGCTCGGGGATTCGATCTTGCAACCTTTCGGTTACTAGTCCAACGCTCTAACCACTAGGCTACCTGCCGCTCAGGGGACGCTCTACGTAGAGCCAGCTGAGAGATACATGGAATGTGTATGTGTGCCATTCAGAGGGTGAATGGGCAAGACAAATCATGTAAGTGTCTTTGAACGGGTTATGGTAGTAGGTACCAGGCACACCGGTTTGAGTGTGTCAAGAACTGCAACGCTGCTGGGTTTTTCACTCTCAACAGTTTCCCCTTTGTGTATCAAGAATGATCTACCACCCAAAGGACATCCAGCCAACTTGACACAACTGTGGGGAAGCATTGGAGTCAACATGGGCCAGCATCCCTGTGGAACGCTTTCRACACCTTGTAGAGTCCATGACCCGACGAATTGAGGCTGTTCTGAGGGCAAAAGGGGGTGCAACTCAATATTAGGARGGTGTTTGGTATACTCTGTGTGTATTTAACTATGTGATGATACTCCATGTAAGTATCTTTAGCTCAGTGGATACTAACATACTACATCTTGCATCAGATATTCGACTCGACATCTCACCAGTGCTTCAGGCCCAAGAAAATGTATAATACAATGAAACTAAGATTAGGGATTTCTTATTCTCATGGGGAGCTGTTGGTACAATACCGTCTACAATAATACAGTCTTTAATATTGTCCTTCTCCCCCCCTCGCTCCACACCTCTTCCTCTCCTCCCCTACACCTCTCCTCCTCCTCCTCCCAGAAGCTCCATGCAGAGGAGGCGTCCAGTGACCCGGTGTTGCTGAGGAAGAGGAGGACGGCTCAGATAGAGAAGAACACCTGTCAACTCTTCATCCAGACAGACCACCTCTTCTTCAAGTACTACAAGACCAGGGAGGCTGTCATCGCACAGGTACTGGATGATACACACACACACACACACACACACACACACGTATCTCAATAGCACCAAGTGTATTGTTTGTGTGATACCGGGTTCTTTGGGGATGGGGAAACATGTCAACAATGTTTAGAACTGTGTGTCAAGATTCCATTCCAGAATAATGATGTGAATTCTGATGCATCTTGTTGTTGTTGTTGTTGTTGTTCCAGATCTCTAGTCACATCAAGGCTATAGATGCCATCTACCAGGGAACAGACTTCATGGGCATCCGGAACATCAGCTTTATGGTCAAGAGGATACGGGTGAGACCCTAGACAGTTGTTTTACCTGGCAACGTTCAGTCAATCAATCACCACCGGTTCCCACTTCCTGTTGTACTTCTGGTTGTCTGTCGTGATGTCACTTCCTGTTACCGCATCCTGTTTGTCTGTCATGATGCCACTTCCTGTTGTACATCCTGTTACCACTTCTTATTGTCTGGTATGACATCACTTCCTGTTTCCCACTTCCTGTTATATGTTTAACATGTGGCCACTTCCTGCTCCAGATCAACACCACTACAGATGAGAGGGACCGGTCCAACCCTTTCCGCTTCGCTAACATCGGCGTGGAGAAGTTCCTGGAGCTGAACTCTGAGCAGAACCATGATGACTACTGTCTGGCCTACGTCTTCACTGACCGGGACTTTGATGATGGTGTGCTGGGTCTGGCCTGGGTCGGAGCTCCTGCAGGTACTGACACACAATTACTGGTCCTGTCTGGCTCATTTGGGAAGACCATGGCGCTCCAAAACTATTTGTGATGCATTATGGGTCTTGAAGGGATGGACCGACCCTCACTAATACCTGTCTGTCTGTCCACAGGGAGTTCTGGAGGGATCTGTGAGAAGAGTAAGCTGTACTCTGACGGGAAGAAGAAGTCCCTGAATACCGGCATCATCACTGTTCAGAACTACGCCTCCCACGTCCCTCCGAAGGTCTCACACATCACCTTTGCCCACGAGGTGGGGCACAACTTTGGCTCTCCGGTGAGTTAGATAACCTAGCCTGCTGATGGTAGATGCATGGATTACAGCAAAACCTCATCCGGACCTGCAATGGTCTATCTCTTTCTCTCTCTCGCACTCTCTGTCTCTCTCTCGCTCTGTCTCTAGCTGCTTTGTCGGGCTATGATTCCACTGCTATCCCTATGGTGTTTAAAGCTGCTTATGTCGGGATGTCTTCCAAAAACTGCTGTATATGGTGTTTAAAGCCTGTTTATGTCCGGGGAATGTTTCCACTGCTGTCAGGATGTTTAAACGCTGCTTTGCTCGGGATGTTTTCCCCCACCCCCACCTTACGACTGTCTATGGGTTTAAAGCTGATTTGTCGGTGTCTTCCCACTTGACTGTCTATGGTGTTATAAAAGCTGTTTTAATGTCGGGATGTTTCCACTCGCGTCTCTGGTGTTTTAAAGCTGCCTTTGTCGGGATCATTTCCACTAGAGTCTGTCTATGGTGTTTTAAAACCAGGCTGCTTCTGTCGGCGTATGTTTAACCACATGCAGCTGTCTATGGTGTTTAACGATAGCTTTGTCGGGATGTATTCCAAACTGCTAGTCTTGGTGTATTAAAGCTGCTTTGTCGGGCATGTTTTCCACTCTCTGCTGTCGTATCGCCCAGTAATTAAGCTGCTATTGCGGGATAGTTCTTCCAAACATGCTGTCTATTGTATTAAAGCTGCTTATGTGGAGAATGTTTCCACTCGCTGAATCTATGGTGTTATAAAGCTGACCTTTGTCGGGATGTTTCCCACATGCTGTCTATGGTGTATTAAAGCTGCTTTTGTCGGAGTTCCCACTGCTGATCTATGGTGTTTAAAGACTGCTTTGTCGGCATGGTTTCCAGTTTTTTTTTTTTTTTTTTTTTCTGCTGTCTATGGTGTTTAAAAGCTGCTTTGTCGGAGTTTTCAATGCTGTCTATGGTGTTTAAAGCGCTTTGTCGGGATGTTTTCCACTGCTGTCTATGGTGTTAAAGCTGCCTTTGGTCGGATGTTCCACTGCTGTCTATGGTGGTTGAGATTAGCCCTTAGTTTAGGGTGTTTAAAAGCTGTGTGTAAGGGTTTGCAAGAATTCTGGAAACTTTCCCAAGGTTTTTACAGGAAATCGCTGTTGGAGGATTCCCGAATCCTTCAACTTAGGATTCTCTGGAAAAAGCCTTGTGAATTTTTGGGTAACGTTATTTGCTGAAATCTCACGACTTGTAATTCAATGATCAAAGGTGTTATTTTTGAAATGTATTTCTGAACGTGTATGTGTGTTTTTTCTGCCTCCTCAACTCCGCCTAGAGTCAGGCCAGCCCATCTGTGGTAATCGGTTAGTGGACGCAAGGGGGGAGTGTGACGTGAATAAGCGATCAATGCAGAGACCAGTGTTGCTCATGACGCCGCAGCCTGACAACAGGAAGTGTAAACAAAAAACCCAACAAAGTCTGCAGGTAAGATACGGTAGCCCTTTTTTAAAGATCGTAACAGTACAATGGCTATCCTGTTCTAGTTTTTTTTCTTCTAACCTGTGGTG
>NW_019942569.1:892881-897476 GCF_002910315.2 Salvelinus sp. IW2-2015 | reverse complement strand
TTCTGCTCTGCTCTCGCTCGTCTGTGTCTCTCCCTCTCTGTCTGTGTCCTCTCCTTCTGTCCCTGTTTTCTCCTCGTCCCTTCGTCCTGTGTCTCTCCCTCTTCTGTGTCTCTTCCCTCTCTGTCCTGTGTTTCTCTCCCTCTCTGTCCTGTGGTCTCTCTCCTCTCTGTTCTGTGTCTCTCTCCCTCTCTGTCGTGTCTCTCTCCCTCTCTGTCTGTGTCTCTCCTCTCTGTCTGTGTCCTCTCCTCTCTGTACTGTGTCTTCTCCCTCTCTGTCCTGTGTCCTCTCCCTCTCTGTCTGTGTCTCTCTCTCCCTCTCTGTCTGTGTCCTCCTCCTCTCTGTCTGTGTCTCTCTCACCATCTGTCTGTGGTTCATCCCTCTCTGCTGTGTCTCTCTCTCTCTCTCTGTGTGTATGTCTGGTGTCTATCTCTTCTCTCTCTTCTCCGGGATCTCTCTCTCTCTCCTCTCTCCGTTCTCTCTCTTTCTCTCTTCTTCTTCCTCCTCTCTCTCTCTCTCTTCTCCCTCTTTCTTCTCTCCTTCTCTCTTCTCTCTCTCTCTCCTTCTCCTCCTCTTCCTCTCCCCTCTCTCTCTTCCTCTCTGTTTGTGTGTACTTATGTATGTTTTGGTTTGTAAACCAGCAGCATGATCGGGGATCAGCAGTGCACCCTTGAAAAAACCCAGGGGAGTCTAAGACCCAGGATAAGAAGGAGAAAGGGAAGCTACATCATGTACCCCGGGCCACAGAAGGAGACAACTCAACAAACAAAAGTTTCTCCGTCTGTAGTGTCAGGAAGATCAGCCAACAGGGTCCTGGAGAGAAGAGGGGACGCGCTTTGTCGGGAACTGTTTCCACTGCTGTCTATGGTGTTCGAAGCTTACTTTGGTCGGTACTTAGTTCACTGCGTCATGGTGGTTGTAGATTAGCCTTAGTTATTAAAAGCTGTTTATCAAATTCGAAACTTCCCAAGGATTTTTCGGAAATCCTGTTGGAGGATTCGTCCTTCACTTGGTCGAAAACCGTTTTTGTAAAAGTATAGATTGCGACACGCTCTGTATCAGATCAACATGTGTTATTTTTAAATGTATTTCCTGAAGTGTGTGTGTTTCTATCTGCCCCTCCCTAATCCGAGAGTCAGGCCAGCCCATCTGTGGTAATCGGTTTAGTGGAAAGGGGAGGGTGGTGACCTGTGGATACGCGATCAATGCAGAGACCAGTGTTGCTCATGACGCCGGGCAGCCTGACAACAGAAAGTGTAAATCAAACCCAACAAAGTCTGCAGGTAATAATGGCCTCACCTGACAGAGTAGCTGTGGTCCAGGTGAATAACCTGGACAGAGTAGCTGGGTCAGGAATGAACCTGACAGAGTAGCTTGGTTGCCAAGGTAGATAACCTGACCGAGTAAGTCCGTGGCTCAGGAAGTTAACCTGACAGAGTAGCAGTGGTCCAGGAAGTTAACCTGACAGAGGTAGCAGTGGTCAGGAAGTTATACCTGACCGGAGTAAGTGGTCCAGGCAAGTTAAACCTGAACCGAGTAGCCAGTGGTCAGGAAAGTTAAGCCTGACGAGTAGCAGTGGTCCAGGATGTTAACCTGACCGAGTAGCACGTGGTCCAGGAAGATAAACCTGACCGAGTAGTCAGTGGTCCAGGAAGTTAACCTGACCGATGTTAGCAGTGGTCCAGGAAGTTAAACCTGACAGAGCAGCAGTGGTCCAGGAAGTTAACGCCTGAAAAAAAACCCCCGAAGGTTTTTAAGCAAGTGGGTCCAGGAAGTTAACCTGCCCAGATTGTAGCAGTGGTCCAGGTAGATAACTTTGACAGAGTAGCTGTCCCAGTCACAGAAGTTTAAGGATCTCAAACTCCCGAGAATAAGACCGTTAGTTTCTTGACATGTCATTGAAATTGCAACATTACTAAAAATGACCGTGTGTGAGGTCTATTTCTGTCATTTTATTATCTTTGTCCAATGTGTATTTTCAATAATACAAATTGAAGCCTTTCATCTTTCCCTCCCCCAGTCCCAGCCAGGCCCGTGTGTACTCCTGAGTGCTACTATAGGGCCGTAATGAAGTTGTCGTGAGAGTCTGAGTGGCTCATCAGGGCATACACGGGGGGTACGGCCACAAGTGCCCCGACCTCTGAACCCCAGGCCAAACTTCAAAACGCGCTGCCACGAGAGACTCAACGTGTCTCAACGGGTGAGTGGATACCTGGCTTACCTGTGTGGTGTAGTTAAATACCTGGCACTCGCTGTAGTTTAAATACCTGTCTACCTGTAGTTATAATACCTGGCTACCTGTAGTTAATACCTGCTACCCTGTAGTTTAAATACCTGTCTACCCTGTGTTAAATACTGGGTACCTTAGTTAATATACCGTGGCTCCTGTAGTTAAATACTGGTACTGTAGTGTGTAGTTAAAATACCTGGCTACCCGTGTAGTTTAAATACCGGCACCTGTAGTGTGTAAGTTAAATACCTGGGTACCTGTAGTGTGTAGTTTAAAGTACTGGCTACCTGAAGTTAATTCCTGCTACCTGTAGTGGTGTAGGTAAACACCTGGCACCTGTAGTTAAATACCTGGCTTACCTGTAGTGTGTAGTTTAAAACCTGGCTACTGTTTAGTGTGTATTAAATGACCTGGCTACCTGTAGTTAAATACCTGGCACCTTAGTTACTATACTGGCCTACCTGAGTTACCAAACTGGCCTACAGCTGTAGTGTTTGTAATTTACATCTACTGGCTCCCTGTAGTGTGTAGTTTACATCTGGCTTACCTGTAGTTGTAATTCCTGGCGTACCTTAGTGTGTAGACTATCATCTAGCTTCTGTGCCAACGTAATACCAGCTCCTCAACTTCAGCCTAAATCTGCTCTGACTTGCACTGTTTTAATGTCTGATATCGAATGGAATGCTTCTCAATGTTTACTGTGAAGTTGTTTGCGATGTTGATATTGTGTCTTGTTCCAATAAGTTCACCGCATAATGAATTTTCTCACAGGGAAATCAAAAGGGATGTTTTTCCTTAACTACGTAGCTTAGCTTGCTGATTAGAATTAGAGAATTTCCAGTCCATGCGTGCTTTTTCAGTACCTATACTGTTCCGTTGAAGTAGAAAGAAGAATCTATGTAAGTTGAAATATTACGACATGTTTAAAAAATCGAACGTAAGCAGAATCCGTCATGGATGAAGCAGGTAGACCAGACAGACGTACTGGTCTGGGCCATATTGTCTTGTTGGAAGGCTATGGACATGCAATGGTTATCATCATAACAAACATCCGGCCTGAACTTGCTGAAAGATCTTTGGAACAGGAAACATTAGCTAAATCAGTTAATGGTCCATTTAGACCTGCAGTAGGAGTGTGCAGTCACGCCACATAAGAATGCTAGCCCCAATGTCTGAGCAATAAGAGAATGGAAACTAAGCAAGACAACCGATTCGATACAGTGGGAAGTGACGATGATATGTACAGGTAAGACTGTATAAAGACGAGTACTAAGAATGGAAGGTCAGTTCTTCCATGGAATTGCCGGCTTTTGTTTATTCTCTGTCAATAAAAGTTCTGTTTGAATTCACAAGCCCGGTATCTGAGAAATATTTGATTCAATTCCACGACATTTCAGCTACTTTATTGAGAAAAAATGTAAATTACATAAATGTGATTGTGTTGTCCAGCCTAGCTAAGCTAAGAATGCATTAAACTGTAAGTCGCTGTCTGGACGTAAATAGACAAAAATGTCACATGATATCTCATCCTTCTATTGGCTCCTCCTCCGGGCTGTTCTGGCTCCATCTGTTGAGAAGTATGGTCTGGAGGTCTGTAACCTCGTGCGCAGCGTGGAGGGCAAGGACGAGACTGACGAGCTGTCCACGTTTGCTGTGAGTGAGAAAAGTGGAGTGCCTGTGTACACGTCCCAAGTGCGTGGCGGTCCCTCCTGTTACCTCGTACGTGTCGCGGTCCCTCCTGTTACCTACGTCTCGGCGGTCCCTCCTGTTACCGAGACGTCCTCACGTCCCCTCCTGTACCATGTCTTCCCGGTCCCCTCCTGTCTACCCCGTCCTCACGAGTCCACCTCCTGTACCGACGTCCTTCACGGTCCCCTCCTGTTACCACGTCTTCACGGTCCCCTCCTGACACCACAGGGATGTCCTCACGGTCCCCTCCTGTTACCAACGTCTGTCCAGGAAGTTAAGGGACTCAAACTGAGGAAATAAGACGCTTAGTTTCTTACAAATGTCATTGTAATTAAATTACTAAAATTGACGTGTGTGGAGGTTTATTTCTGTCATTTTATTATTTTCTGTCAAATKGTGTATTTTCMATAATACAAATTGAARCCTTTCATCTTTCCYTCCCCCAGTCCYAGCCAGGGCCCGTGCTGTACTCCTGAGTGCTACTATAAGGGCCGTAATGAGAAGTGTCGTGAGGAGTCTGAGTGTGCTCATCAGGGCATGTGTAACGGGGGTACGGCCCAGTGCCCCACCTCTGAACCCAAGGCCAACTTCACCGCCTGCCACGGAGAGACTCAAGTGTGCCTCAACGGGGTGAGTGGATACCTGGCTACCTGTAGTGTGTAGTTAAATACCTGGCTAC
>NW_019942569.1:891025-892650 GCF_002910315.2 Salvelinus sp. IW2-2015 | reverse complement strand
TTTCAAGGTTGGGGGTCAATTCCATTTCAATTCCAGTCAATTCAGAAAGTTCCAAATGTTCCTCATTTGAAAAGCATTGAAGAGAATTGGAATTTCAGTTACTTCCTGAATTCAGTGTACTTCTGAATTTCAGTGTACTTCCTGAATTTCGTGTATTCCTGAATTTCTGTGTACTTCCTGAATTTCAGTGTATTCCTGATTTCTGTGTACTTCCTGAATTCTGTGTACTTCCTGAATTTCAGTGTACTTCCTGAACCCAACCCTACTGTCTGTCTGTCTACCAATTTATCAGTCACCACATATGAAGCTCCCTCCCTCACACGAAAAATTGTAATGGCTTAAACACCTGGCTACCTGTAGTTAAATACCTGGCTACCTGTAGTGTGTAGTTAAATACCTGGCTACCTGTAGTTAAATACCTGGCTACCTGTAGTTACATACCTGGCTACCTGTAGTTACATACCTGGCTACCTGTAGTGTGTAGTTACATACCTGGCTACCTGTAGTGTGTAGTTACATACCTGGCTACCTGTAGTTAAATTCCTGGCTACCTGTAGTGTGTAGACCTATCATCTAGCTTTGTGCCAACGTATACCAGGCTCCTCAACTCAGCCTAGAATCTGCTCTGACCTGCACTGTTTTTATGTCTGATAGAATGGAATGCTTCTCATGTTTACTGTGAATGTTGTTTGCTATGTTGATCTGTGTCTTGTCCAATTAGTCACCGCATATGAATTTTCCTCACAGGGAAATCAAAAGGGATGTATTTTCCTTACTAGCTCTGACTTTGCTGATTAGTATTAGAGAATTTCCAGTCATCGGGTGATTTTCAGTACCTATACTGTTCTCTTTGAAGTAGAAAGAAGAATCTATGTAAGTTGAAATATTAGACATGTTTAAAAAATCCGAACGTAAGCAGAATCCGTATGGATGAAGCACGGTAGACCAACAAGACGTGACTGGTCTGGGCCATATCTGATCTTGTGAAGGCTACTGGACATGCACATGGGTTAATCATACATAGAYAACATCGGCCTGAACTTGTGAAGATCTTTGGACAGGAACATTAGCTAATCAGTTATAGGTACCATTAGACCTGCAGTAGGAGTGTGCATGTCACGCCACCAATAGAATCTATGCCCCAATGTCTGAGCCAATAAGAGAATGGAAACTAAGCAAGACAACACGATTCATACAGTGGAGTGACGATGTTATGTAAGGGTAAGACTGTATAAAAGCCGAGTACTAAGAATGAAGAGTCAGTTCTTCCATGGAATTGCTCGGCTTTGTTATTCTCTGTAATAAAGTCTGTTTGAATTCACAAGCTCCGGTATCTGAGAAATATTTGATTCARTATTTCCACGACATTAGCTACTTTATTGAGAAAAAATGTACTTACTATAAATGTGATATGTGGTTGTCCCACCTAGCTAAGCTAAATGCATTAAACTGTAAGTCGCTCTGGATAAATGACTAAAATGTCACATGATATCTCATCCCTTCTATTGGCTCCTCCTCCAGGGCTGTTCTGGCTCCATCTGTGAGAAGTATGGTCTGGAGGTCTGTACCTGTGCCAGCGTGGAGGGCAAGGACGAGACTGACGAGCTGTGCCACGTTTGCTGTAG
>NW_019942569.1:874724-891000 GCF_002910315.2 Salvelinus sp. IW2-2015 | reverse complement strand
CTCTGTAGCGAGAAGAGTGAGTCCTGCTTGTTGGTGTGTGTGATGTGTGCTGGTTGTGTGTGGATAGTGTGTGTGTGTGTGTGGGTGTGTGTGTGGTGTGTGTTGGTGGTGTGTGTGTGGTGTGTATGTGTGTTGTGTGTGTGTGTGTGTGTGTGTGTTGCGCCTCAGGTAACTTACCTCAAGAGTGTGAGGACTACTTTTAACCGGATCCGACGTTTTAGGGCATATTTCAGGTCAGTATATGTCCTGACGTTAACATTACACATGTTTAGGGGCGTATTTCAGTGGTATTATGTCCTGACGTTAAACTACTTAAACTATGTTTTAGGGGCGTATTTCAGTGTATTATGTCCTGACGTTAACATTAACAGTGTTAGGGGCTATATCAGTAGTATTAATCCTTTTCAGCAGGGTTGCAAAATTCTAGATACTTTCCCAAAGTTGCTTGCGTTTTTCAGATTCCAGTTGGAGCATCCCAGTGAGCATTCCCATTGGGCATTTCCCAGTTGGAGTATTCCCGTTGGAGCATTCCCAGTTGCCCAGTATTCCCAGTTGGAGCTTCCCAGTTGGAGCCATGTATCCAGTTGGAGATTCCCAGTTGGAGCATTCCCGTGAGGAGTTGGGCATTCCCAGTTGGAGCATTCCCAGTTGGGGTATTCCCAGTTGACTATCCCAGTGTGAGATTCCCAGTTGGCAGTGGAGATTCCAGTTGGAGTTCCAGTAGGAGTATTCCCGTGAGTATTCCCAGGAGTATTCCCAGTTGCAGGATTCCCAGTTGGAGTATTCCAGTTGGGTATTCCCAGTGGAGTATTCCAGTGGAGATTCCCAGTTGGAGCTTCCCGTGGAGCTCCGGAGTTCCCAGTTGGAGCATTCCCAGTTGCGAACCAGTTGCAGATTCCAGTTGGAGTATCTCCAGTTGCAGTCCCATTGGAGCATCCAGTTGGAGCTTCCCGGTTGGAACATTCCCTCGTGATTCTGGGAATACTCAATCCAGGTTTTCGAAAAACCAAGTACTTTTCTGGAATTTTTCAGCCTTACTTTTACCACTTGTATACAAACATTGTATACAACTACATTGTATGACAACTACATTGTATGACAAGGTTTTTAAAGGGCTTTGGGATTATTTATGTTAATGAATAGTTAGAGCTCGGATCGTAAACTGTAAAGGTTGCCGGATCGAATCCCTGAGCTGACAAGTAAAATCTGTCGTTCTGCCCAGAACAAGGCATTTAACCCCCACTTGTGGGAGGGCAGAACGACCAGATTTTACACATCCAGTCAGCTCAGGGGTTTCGATCCGGCAACCTTTACAGTTACTGATCCGACCGCCCTTCTTATACACAACTAAAACATAAGATATATTATAACTAAGGCCGTCATTGTAAATAAGAATTGTCTAACTGACTTGGCCAAGTTAACTAAAGAGTAAATAAAGTGATAAATAAAGGTAAATAAGATCTAGTGCAAAAGATATAGTGGATGTCTAAATGCAGTGAACCCCAACCACCGCAGCAAGTACAGCTCAGAGAAGAAAAACTGGCCCAGTTCTTCAATTAAGAAAATCACCACGCTGCCCGCATGTGTATTTCATTCCGCCAATTCTGTTGCAAAACGGAACGATACGGGAGACCTACCTAAAATTGTCCAATAGAAACTTCTAGTTTTAGTTAACAAACTGTTTGGCAGATTGAGATGTACCCGAGATAGATATTCTTGCCATTGGTCATTAAAGGGGCAATACCCAACATTTTCTCGTGTTTCAGGGAATACAGCATGTAATATGCCGGTTTGCAATGCTAGTCAAAACTAGGAACTCGGGAACATGTTCGACTTAACTAGTTGTTAGATTATAAACTGAAACCAGAATCTGGCCTTACATGAGACGTTGAATATGGGCGGATCTCCTATTAAGCCGGGAAGTTAGCTTTCAATTTGCTATTCACCAGCTTATTCAAGCTTAATAATGTCAAATGTTAGGTAGCCTTACTATCAAAACAATGGAGTTTCATTGAACAACTATCATCATTACGCCGTCTACCCGGTAATCCAAAAAGGCGTCTAAATACAAAGTTGGAACCATGTGTTTTATGTTATTTGATACCATTTCACTCAACCCTTACCACGAGCCTGTCCTCCCCATTAAGGGTGCCACCAACCTCCTCTGTAGTACCACTGTTGTAGGTGATATAAAACAAATGTTGCGCAACGATAAAAATAACGAGATGCCTCATTTTCTCTGTCCCGTTTCAAACAATACGATGGGGAGTCGGTGTTCAAACCGGCAGTAACTGGGATGAATGCTTTGCGGCTTATTGTTGTACAGGATTATGGCGTTAGTCAGTTGAAACCTCTCGCAATTTGCCTCTTCCTTCGCCGGATAATCAATGACCTTTCGATGAACCGACCTGTGCTTGGCAGTAATGAAATGGAGGAGTTGGATTGTGTTGAATGTGCACTTGGTTCAAAAAACATTACTTGCATGTAACTTTTTACTTAGACCCTTTTGGAGTTAAATACCGAGCGTGATGGAAATAATGACAAGTTGCTCAGTGAAACTCCCTTCTTGTTTCGGTGGAAGTACGGAATGTATTTTGACATTATTGTGCTTAAAAAGCTGTGGTGAGTGGCAAGTTGAATGTTGTGCTTCCTTGGGCTGAAAGGGGAAATCTCTATAAAACCCAGATTCGGCTTCAGTTATACACATGCTGCGTTCAACCATGGTTAAGCAAGTTGAAATTCAGAGGTGGTTCCTAGTTCCCCGACGGACAGCACCTGTGTACGCGCATGACCACCTGGGTCCTGCCTATTCAGAACTATGAGCATCTAGCAAGACCCCTCCTTGACTTCCAATTGTCGTTAGTCTATTATAGAACAGGTACCAAATGTCTGCAACCCACTTTTAAATTACTTTTTCCCGAGCTCTCTCACATTTCGTAAACACACAACAATATGGGCCATACAGAATGACAAGGGTCGGATGCGGTGGAGTAACCGTAGAGGTTATAACATTTTGGGCAAATGCCTTACTGACTGAAATAACAATGATTGATAAAGAATAACAAATAGGCATACTGCTGTTACGCGATAAGGTATTCCGATCCCCTTTGCTATGTACTAAAAATGAGCTACAAAGTGCATCCTGTTTCCGATTCTTAATCACCCTTGAGATGTCCCGAAGACCTGATGGACTCCACCTGTGGTAAATTCAATTGAATGGACCAGTAGATTCGGAAAGGCAGCACATGCTTTCTATATAAGGTCGCCATACGATGGTACGTAGAAGTTGACCAGTGCAGGTGTTCGAGCAAAAAAAAACAAGCCATGACTTACGGGTCCCGAAAAGAATGTCCTTAGAATCTATAGTGTAGTTGATAGGTACGTTAGGCCTTACTTGACTGACTGACTTTAGATGCGACCGGTAGTAACGAAGCAAGCATAGGGATTGTGATCGGGCACTAGACTCTTAGCTGAAAGCCTGAAGGGGAGTGCCGAGATAGTGGTAGCAAGCTACTACAGGAACCAAACAATTTCTTGCAGCACGAAGTGTTGGAAGTCCCTGATTGGAAAGAACACAGTGGGCCTTCCACTCAGTTCTATTAATAATGGACTTAAAGAGTTCTGATCGGAACTCACTAAGACTCTCCTAGACGGCCATCCGACCACTGAAGCAGTGCGAGGAGTGAGGGTAACGGAAGAGGGCCGGTCAGTGAGGTGACTCAGACCCGCATTGAGTCCCAGCGCAGGCTGAGTTCTGTCCACAGGAAACTCTTGGAGCTCTGTCCAGAGTCTCCGGTGGATGGTGGGAGGATACGGAGTAGAACCTCTACCGTACCAGAAGAAAAACCATCTCGCAGAACCACCAACAGGCATTTTGTTTTTCGAGGGGGTGTGGGGTGTTGGGGTGTAGAGTGGCCAGAAGGAAGCACTCCTCAAAAAGGCAGGCGATGACCAGCGCGCTCTGCGGTTTGCCAAAAGGCACCTAAAGGACTCTCAGACCATGAGAAACAAGATATCTGTCTGGGATATAACAGCATAGGGATACCGTTTAGAACTCTTGGGCTTACTGCGAAGCAAAGTGTCACCTGGATCTGCGGTGGAGATGGAAGAACTCTGGGGCACCATATCCGCCTATAGGGTAAGTGTCTACCGACCACAATCATTGTGCTGCAGATAGTGGTTTATTTCGTAGTCACCTAGGCACCGAAAAGAATGCTGAGTGGAGACCAGTCAGTGATCGATAAGTGAAGGGAAAGTTACGTAGAATGACACCGAGCAACAGTACAGAGATCCTTGATGACTTACCGGAGATCCTGAGCACTCTGTGGAGCAGGTATATCAGGCTGGCTGAGGGTAGGAGTATCTACCTGTGGTCCTTAACAAGGACACAACAAGATCACTTAAGCACACAGCCACAATATAGCACAAAACCAGTGCATAGGGAATACGAAGATAGTACGTCGGACAGTCTCTCTTGTCCTTGAGTGGCCCAGGCGAGAGCCGGACTTGAAACTGATCGAACAACTCTTGAGAGACTCTGATAAATTACTGCCTGCAGCGACGCTCTCCATCCAAACCTGAACAGAGGTCTTGAGAGGATCTGCAGGAGAAGAATGGGAGAAAACTCCCCAAAATACAGGCTGTGCCAAGCATTAACCCAAGAGACTTGAGGCTGTTAATCGCCTTTGCCCAAAAGGTGCTTCAAGCAAGTCTGAAGCAAAAGGTCTGTATAAACTTTATACTAAATTGTTGATATTTAAGGTATTATACATTTGCCAAAAAACATTTCTCAAAAACCTGTTTTTGCTTTGCATTATGTGGTATTGTGTGTAGATTGAGGGGAAAAAAAACAATTTTAAATTCGATTTTAGAATAAGGCTGTAACGTTAACAAAATGTAAAAAAGTAAAGGGTCTGAATTACTTTTTCCGAAGCACTGTTATATGCATAGGCCTATTTATGGCAAAATACCTACCACATTTTTATTTATTTGCAAACATCCCTATTTTTTGAGATTAACTTTGAGAATCTGTTAAATGGCCTATAAAAATACTAAGGCCTTATAATAGAAAAAGAGCCCAGTGTATGCATGTGTTATGAATCAATCTTCTTACATACAATATCTAAAACATTCCATTTGAAACATGTAGCCTATTATTCCAAAAAAACATGCGTTTTTGCTCGAGACCATTCCGGTTTCACATGGGGGGTGTACACGCCTCTTTTTTCATTAGTAATTTCATTCGCTAGACTTTCCCATTTTGTAACAATGTAATCAGTATCTCGTTATAATGTTGCCCTCTGCCGGTTTGATCCTTATTAGGTGTTTTTGGCAACAATGGCTTGCAATGTTGAAATTACAATCTCCATAAATGCATCTGTTCAGTCGATAAGGAAGTTCAATACAAGACCAATAATCTTTGCTATCTGGGATCTTGGGAGCGTCCCTAACCTCATTTGAAGTTGAATGTTAAAATTGGTAAGGTTAAGGTTGTGGACGTCGCATAGAGCTAGATATAGGACTCATCTTGTATATCTGCTTGCCTTGTTATATGACAGCTTCATAGGTAGTACCAAGCAAGTATGAAGTCTAATACGAGTGCGCGTTTCAACAGCGGGTAATTATGGTTTCAAATTGTGTGTTTCCACCATTTTCATTTTTCCAATAGGGACTTTCAGAAACACTTTTAAATAAGGGCTGTGTCTCATGTAGGCTTACCCTGGCGTGACGTTTTGATAACCGTGTAAATCTCTTTTAGGGGCAATGTGACTAATCAATATATTTGCCTGTATTTTTACCCCCCAAAATGAAACGCCAATTAGCTGTTATGACCGCTAGGTTTTATGACACCGCCACCGTTTGGCGCTCTATAGAGGCTACAAACCCATAAAGGATTGTCACCCCCAGTTGACTACTAAAATGGTGAAGCCCTCAATGCGTGGCAGGTAGCCTCGTTGGTTAGAGCGTTGGTGTCCAAGTAACCAAAAGATTGCTAAGATTGAATCCCTGAGCTGGACAATTTAAAAAACTCTGTTCGTACCTCCTCCTAGGAAGAAATGGTGCTTCCCATGGCCTCTATCATTGCTCTATGGGGACTCGATATTTTTGGATAGGCACCAGAAGAAAGCAGACCCCAAATCGTGGCGCGAACATCTGTCTCCAGTACCAACAGCAATGGCGTATTTTTTCTTGTTTCGCACACCAAGCAATAGGAGTTTGTATGGAGAGAGTCGACTTTTGGTCAACAACAACAAAAATGAATGGCGTTACTTCCATATGGGTTGAGGTTTATTTTGATTGAATGAATGTAAAGAATACTTAATTTGTTTTGTTAGAGTGTACTGTATAGGTTAGGGACATGTGAGCAATTACAGCAACGTTGAGAAAAATCCTTTATATCGGAGATGCCATTTGGGGTATTCTTGACATGAGGGCTAGTAGCAAAGCCACTCACTCCAGTTTCCATGTATGGTTGGCTTTATTGGCATGGGAAACAGAATGATTTACATTGCCAAAGCAAGTGAAATAAATAAACAAAAGTGAAATAATACACATTTACATAAAACATTTACACTCACAATAAGTTCCCAAAAAATAAAGACTGTAGATCTCTCTCCATTGAAACAGGCGGTTTGACGTCAACAACCCTTTTTCGAATATTCAAAAAAGAATTAACAATAATGAGATGTGTTCCACCAATCAAAAAAAAGGTTACTGTGGGAAACTAGACAGCCCCGAGGGTGCCGTGGACAAACGGCTCATTGTTAGGCGGAGAGAATGTATCTTTGTCAGTATATCCACAATCTTTCTTTTATTAGCACTTACCACAGAAACAAGGGGGTTTGTTCAAACCGTATTTAAACCTGAGCGCGCTGGGCGTGCAAGCTTTTCGTAGATCTTACTGATCTTCTTGAACTAATATTACATTGAGCGCGACTCAATGTAAGATTAAGGCAAGCGCGCCCAAATCTTCGAGTTCTGACAGATTTGAACAGACCAACACAGTCATAGCCACTGCGCGGCAAAGGCACAAACAAAAACATGTGGTGTTGCAGCTTTGAACAACTGGTGCGTATAAGGGTTTATTTTTGACATTTTAATGGCATTACGAGTGGGGCTAGGTGAGTTTGGTAATGTTTGTAAGTAGACTGATTAATACCCAAAGCTGGTTTATTCATGTTGGCATGAATTACTGCTAGCATAGCTTGCTAGCCATATTACATAGTATATTTGTGCTGCCCGTTTTTTAGCTTCAATGTAATTTCCCTCACCTGCATGTTTTGGTGTTGACCAGAATGAATTAATAAGCTAGCTAACGTTACATGTTTTTTAATTTTCTGGGTCCTGTGTGGTTGTTGAAACCGTTCAGTTTCAAAGGGTAGTTTTTAAAAAAAAACTATTCCTTTTAACTCCCTAGCTACTGTAACGTTTTAGTTGCCTGGAAACCCAACGTTGAATTGCATTGAAGTCTACGTCAGGGGCAGAAATCAAATACCATTTTGATTGGTCTTCATACACATGTTTAGCAAGATGTTATTGGGTGTTTCCTTGCCTCCAACAGTGCAGCAATTTGCTAACAATACACATAATTGTCTGTACTGTGGATTGGATGTATAGACATTATGGACCGTGTGTGGATAGAATATAAACCGTTAGTAACGTTCGTTATCTGGAAAAAAAAGGGGGGAAAAAAACGGGGGTGGGGTCAGAATAATTATATGTACAGCAATAGTGAATAGGATGGACTAGAAAACAGTAGTATACATATGAAATGGGTAAAACAGTATTTAAACAAAGTGACAAGTGTTTCCATATTTAATTATTTTTCCTTATAACTAAGATGTAAATATGGTTGTTTGCTGGAAGCTGTTGCCGTAGTGATAACCATTTATACCTGTGCAGGCATCTTAAGGTGTTAGAATGAATGCGTTTGAATCAGTAAGGTTTACTCTCACGACCCTCAACAAGCCAGAATTGTTGAATAACATTATAATTTTAATGTACTTCACCGTTGTCCTTGTGCGAGTTGGTCCTTTTGGTGGTAGTAATGTGATACAATATATTTCCACAGGAAAGTATAATTTTACAAACTTTTCAAACAAGCTGGTGTCACCTGAAGCATTGCGCAGAACCATTTCGCTAAAACAATTGCAAGAGCTCGGCCAAGTATGCCCTCTTGTGCATGATCTAACTTTGCGCATGCTTTCAGGCAATAGAAATCCGAATGCCTTACTAGCGCTTTGAAAAAATTAGTTGGCTATAATAATTCTGGATTTGTTATTATTGAAACCCTTGTTCTTAAACTATCCCAGTTTTGTATCAGATATCAATATTTGTTCCCGTTATTAGTTTACAATTTTTAAACACATTTTGCATAAATGGAATGGATAATGGATAAATGTTCACACCCACTAAGGCAACCTAGTCTATTCTATTTAATCCATAGTTGAAAAAAGACGGTGAATTTAAGGAAAAAAACAGCTCAAAGTGATTTAAAGGTGTGTGCTCGGTATGATTCCCACATTGCTCTCATCCAGCCCCTTATGACATCACTTACGCTGGAGAGTAGAAGAAGACACACTGGCCAAGTTGAGTGACTGGCTGTGGCAGAGGAGAGGGGTCAACATTGGGGCTAACTCAGCCCAGAAGAAGCACTTTCCCCTGAGGGGATGGTCTGGTGTGGTTGCCTGTTCGACGCGGAGCTCCGTAAATCTGAACCGGACCTAGCCTTCTCTCATTGCGTCCTGGGCTTTGCCAGAAACACTTCCTGGCTGTCAAACCGGGTCATACAATAAACGTCCCGGGGGTGAACGCTTTTGAGCCGCCTGGAGCCCAGACTGCCCAAAACTCCTGCTTCCTACGTGGAGTTAGGGGATGCTATCGGCCCTGCACGAGCGCTTCGCAGCCCAGGGATCCGGGGCGGCCGTCGTGGATCTGTTCCAGTACCGCAGGCCTGCTTGGCGGTGTCCAGCAGGGAAACTGGTGAAAGAAAGTATCTGACGTCATCTTGAACAGTCCTGAGCCGCTCCTGACTTTAAGAGACCCGCGCCCACATCCCAGTCCCTCTTCAGTCTCATCACTGAGTAGGGGTCATTAGATGCAGGGATGGGATCATATGGGGGTTAACAACTACATTAATAGAATATGATCTATAATATGGATACAGTCTCTCCTATGTCTGGATTGGATTAGCGTATATTGCATCTTGGTGGCCCAGTATCTATTTGGACAAAACATGTTTCTGTGTCATTGTGCAGTGTCCCAAGTGTCATCCTCACACCAGTCAGTTGTCTGAATGAGAGGTTAACGCTACTTAACCTCATCTATCATATTGTTTATATTTGAACAGGCACAAAGCTGGAGCAGCTCAGGTGGAGGGTTGGCGGTTGTGCGACGGGTAGGTGGCAGCATGCCAGGTGCGTTGTGCGCGACGCACCTGGCCCTGTCCGAGGACCACCCCCTGGGTCATCTTTGGCCAAAGGAACGGAGAGGAGACTGCAGAGGTTCACTGGCACGAAAGGGCAAGAGACCGGAGGGGCAGACAGTTGCTGCGTGTCGGTGAGAGGGTTAAGTTAAAGATAGCGTATCCCACCTGCAGAAAACATAAATAACATGCACTATCACATACCTTTTTTAATTATAGCTACATATCAACCACATTTAACAGCTGTTCTACACACACACCCCCACCGAATTTGTATTCACAGAGATAAAAACACAACACCTCTCAACCCTAAACCTTTACCCCCCCCCCTCCCCAGAAGCTGGCATGTACTTTAAATGGGTCCTATATGAAGTGTAACAGGAACTGGATCCTTCATGGTGTTGATGCCATCAACCCCTCTCTGGACCTTGCACCACTGACAGCTCCGAGAGCACAACCAGCAACTCGACCACCACCAATATAACAATAGATGTACACATAGCACAGGGGTTTCCCAAACTGGACGGTCAGGGGTCCATGGCCAGACTCTCAAAATTATATATCCTGATATTAAAAAAATAAGAAAATGTACCTTTATTTAACTAGGCAAGTCAGTGGGACGTAACAAAATTCTTTATTGTACAATGACGGCCTTACACCAGCCAACCAGACGATGCTTGGGTCAATTGTGCGCGCCCTATGGACTCCAATCACAGTCGGTTGACCAAAAGCCTGGATTCAAACCAGAGAAAGGTCTTTGGAAGTGACGACTTAGCACTGAGATGCAGTGCCTTAGTACCACTGACGCCACTCGGGAGTCCAATGGGGGCCCCCTTGTGTATTTTGTATCACAAGGGGTCCCAAACCAAAATGTATTTGAGGAACCGACATATGCTACAAGCACTAGTGTGAAAACAAGAATAATCAGGAAGCTCTATTCAATTTGGGGAGAGCGTAGCCCTGTCGAGTCTACGATCAAAGCCAGTACATCAAGCATGCACCGACTGTAGTTATATTTACCTGATCAGTGCTATCTGTGTGATGTAATCCTACATTATCTAGATCTCTCCTTTCTCTCGACTCTGCACAGGCCTATGGCTGACATGATTGAGCGAGGAGACCTGGAAAGGTATACTATTTTGTAATGTTACCAAAAGTATCATAGGAAAAAAGATCCAGATTGTTTTTGAATTGTTGCAGTGAATAGCCAGTTATATCCAAAGAATTTTTTCCTGTAGTAAACTGTGCTTATCGTGTCAATCAAACCCAACTCCGACGCGGCAGTTTCCCTTGCATGATTCCCACAAGATACACCCAATGGCCATGGGCCACCCTGCAGAACCCTGGAGAAACCAGGAGCCCATCCCTGGCAAAGAGGATCCCCCACGCCATCCACCTTAAAGTAGTGGTGTGGAGAGATGTACATATTCTGTAAAAGTCTAACTCAAAAAGCCTTAAGTCAAAATGTCACGATCTTAAAATAACAGGTTATTCATTAACTTTTGGTTCAATTAATTAAACAATATGGCTTTTTACTCCTTCACTTATATTCATTATTGTTGAATTTGTTTGCTTAAAGTGTGTTATTTTGTTCTCTAGGCTGTGAACTCTGCTAAAAGACTATCAACAACGAGCACATCTACCCTTCATGTACCTGGCCGGCTACCATTTACAACACAGGGAGGTCCGGGATGCCTTTAGGGGGCCTGGGCCAGGCTGCACATAATGCAGTGAGGGCCGGTTACTGGCAGCTGCCAGCACCCCTATGCATGCTTACACATACTAGTCAGTGGACAGAAAACCTGTCTTAGGTTCTTATTGCAATAAGGGTGAATCCACAAATAACCATAGCTCATTCATTTAAAATACCCTTGCTAGGTGGTTAGATAATGGCTTATGGTAATAAGTTATATTTAAATCTGCAGGGAGCGAGACAAAGCCCCCGTCTCGAGTACCATTGACAAATACATCAGTTGCTGTTTTCACGTTTCTGACCAGTAGAGGCAGGCAGATCCATCGATAGGAAACGATCTACAGTACTTTATCGGTGTTAGTTAGTGTTTGTCGTCTCAATCTGGAAACAAGTTGTCTAAAATTGTGATTTCATTCTAGCTTGAGGTGCCTCGCGCCAGATGTATGTTCCATTATATTGGTTGTGGCTTAGTGTAGATATCTTCCTTTATATAGCTTTGAAAAGGTTCTCGATCTTTTCTCGTTATGATTTAGTGGTGGAGATTCATTAATGCATGCATGTTCTTCCAGGTATTGAATTTGATCGAGAGCTTATAAAACAACTGTCATCAGGACATTGCAATCACAGGAAAAATGCTATACCTCCCAACCATTTCCAGCTGCTGTGGACCTGACATAGTTCTTAGATGGTGGTTGGGACGGTGGTAGGCTTACCACCCTGGGGACCGGGGGTGGCAGTAAACGTCACTTTGCTCGCGCTGTAATACCACCACTGAGTTCTGGGGATCTGGGCCGCCAGGGCTAAAAAAATAGAGCTGGGCGACCGGATCACAGGGAACATCGAGGGGCTGATCCCTCCCGATCTCCCTCTTGTCTACTTCGATCTAGCATGCTGTACTTGACGACTGGCACGCCCAGATGCGATGGATTTATTGGGACGTAGCTTGTAACAGTCAGTGCATTTCCGTCCCCTTTCGCCTCCCTTTCCCTCTGCCTTTCTTCCCGTTTCAACTATTTGTTCTTTAATCTCGGCTCCATCTGTTCTCGCTGTGACGACGACAAAAAGGAACATCTGGTGTGTGATCTACATGAAGACATACACAAAAATCACTCTCTACTCCTTTCACCACGTCCTCGCAGTCCCCTCCTGTTACCGCGTCCTCACAGTCCCCTCCTGTTACCACGTCCTCACGGTCCCCTCCTGTTACCGCGTCCTCGCGGTCCCCTCCTGTTACCACGTCCTCGCGGTCCCCTCCTGTTACCTCGTCCTCGCGGTCCCCTCCTGTTACCTCGTCCTCGCGGTCCCCTCCTGACACCACGTCCTCACAGTCCCCTCCTGACGTTCACGTCGTTTTAGGACTTATATTGGAATTGTATGATGTCCTTTACAGGTTTAGCTACATTCTAGATACTTTCCAAATGTTCCTGGATGTTTCAGAAATACCGGTTGGAGGATTCCCAGTTGGAGGATTCCCAGTTGGAGGATTCCCGGTTGGAGGATTCCCGGTTGGAGGATTCCCAGTTCGAGGATTCCCTCGTGATTTTGGGAATCCTCCAATCAAGGATTTCTGGGGGGAAAAACTGGAAAATTTTCTTGAATTGTTCAACCTTACTTGCCAGCTTATATGATAGCTACATTGTAAGACAATGTTTAAAGCTCTTCGAGAGTCTTTGTGTAATGAATAGCGTTATAAAATATTACATTATTATTGACCCCTGTGATTCTCTCACGTTGCAGTGGATCCCAACACCTGCAGCAGTACAGGTTCAGAGAAGCTGGCCCGGTTCTTCAATAAGAAAGTCACCACGCTGCCCGCGGGGTCTCCCTGCAACGACTTCAAGGGCTACTGTGACGTGTTCATGAGGTGTCGGCTGGTGGACGCAGACGGCCCTCTGGCCAGACTGAAGAAGGCCATCTTCAACCCCGAGCTCTATGAGAACATTGCAGAGTGGATAGTGGTACGTAGCTTACTGACCCGACTCTTCAACCCCGAGCTCTATGAGAACATTGCAGAGTGGATAGTGGTACGTAGCTTACTGACCCGACTCTTCAACCCCGAGCTCTATGAGAACATCTAAAATGAAACGTTACTGACTTGACTCGCATTGTATTTTAATATCATACCACTTTCACACTACTGCGCTGGCCTGGTTCTGTATACACCGTATTGTAAAGGAGATATCAGCACAAGCCTAGTACTGGTCAGGTTGGTGTGAAAAGGTTTTTGGTCAACTGACCTTTTTGGTTTTCAACCGATGTAAAGTGGCACACACTGGCATGCCTTTGGGAACTCTCACGTAAACCGCGAAACCTATTCTAATCTTGTTTTTTTTATTTAATTTTAATTTTATTGTACACTCACCTATAAATGTGACCTGTGGAATGTACATGCCATGTTGACTTGGGAGCACCGGCTCAGATGATACATGAAACGTCACCCGGTTCCATCTGTGTGGCAGTGTTGGTCACAGAAAATAGGTGCTTTGCAATATGGATCAAGATGAGATGGAGGTCATTTAAAACAAAATAAATTATTTGGAAAAGTTTTTGTGCCGCAGAAATGTTTATCCCATTAAGGTGTGACACGTTTTTTTTTTTTAAGTTAGGAACCACTTCAGTAGATGTCACTAGATACCCTTAAATGTAATCTGTGTTTTCCGTTCTAATTCCAGGCTCACTGGTGGGCAGTGTTGTTGATGGGCATCGCTCTGATCATGTTGATGGCTGGCTTCATTAAGATCTGTAGTGTCCACACCCCTTCCAGCAATCCCAAACTGCCCCCACCCAAACCACTACCAGGTGAGTGTCTGTCGTCACCCCCAGCTCTCCCATATTAACCACTACCAGGTGAGTGTCTGTCGTCACCCCCAGCTCTCCCACCCAAACCACTACCAGGTGAGTGTCTGTCGTCACACCCAGCTCTCCCACCCAAACCACTACCAGGTGAGTGTCTGTCGTCACACCCAGCTCTCCCATATTAACCACTACCAGGTGAGTGTCTGTCGTCACACCCAGCTCTCCCATATTAACCACTACCAGGTGAGTGTCTGTCGTCACCCCCAGCTCTCCCATATTAACCACTGGAGATACGAGCCGTCTTTTCAATGGACTTATTGCCTACTTAGTATGGTTTTCCTCTGTGGTTGTTTTGTTGGGGTGCGTTACAAACCTTCAAATGATTTGGGAAGTGGAGCAGACGAGACAAAGAAGAGCTGTTGATAGGTTGTAAACTAATCTGTCTCCCTCCCTCTATACCAGGCACGCTAAAGAGGAGGAGAGCCCAGCAGCACGCCCGGGACGCCCGAGACGCCCAGGTGCACCAGTCCCAGTCCCACCACGGAGGTGGAGATCACGGCCAGCACCACCCAGTCTCCGGAGGCCAGCGGCAGCAGCCCACACGCCAGGCCCAGCCACAGCCCCAGCCTCAGAGGCACCACCGCAGCCAGGGCCAGCCCAGAGAAAACTACCAGATGGGTCAGATGAGACGCTGAGCTGTTGAGACACTGGGGCTTCGGGGGTTGGGACCGCTCGGGGTTGGGACCGCTCGGTCCGCTGCTCCCTCCATCGACTGCTCCTTGCCTTGGCTCCTCCACGTGCCTATCTATGTAACTGGTGGGACTGGGCTTTGAACCGATTTGTGGGATTTTAATCCGGGTCTTCAGGGTGGGAATCTGACGTCYTGACCGTTTAGATCAACAGGATTTTCTTAGCTTTTTTTCTTGATTAGGATCGATGGAATCAAGGGAAAGGGAACCACACTTTAGTTTTTACACGTTTTTTTTTAGGATTTCCTCTTGGTCTAATGGTTAAGGTGTTGGTTGCCACGTGGGAGGACCTGGGTTCGAATCCCACCGGTTTACACCTAACAGTAGGATATAACACTTGCTTCAGTCCTTCCAAAGAACAGCCTTAACTGGTTGTTTACCATCCTCATACCCTCCATCTACAAACAAAACAGAGTTGAGAAAGTGAGAATAAACGGACCCCCCCCCTCCAACGACCACCACTGACGGCTGACCACTTCAGTCTTGTTTTCTGTGGCTCTCGATGTGCAGTGGAATCCACCATCAGTCATTTTGTTTGACCATCCACCATTTTGTCTTTTTTGTGGAGTGGAAGTGACCATCTACCATTTTGTCTTTTTTGTGGAGTGGAAGTGACCATCCACCATTTTTTTTTGTGTGGAGTGGAGTGGAAGTGACCATCCACCATTTTGTCTTTTTTGTGGAGTGGAAGTGACCATCCACCATTTTGTCTTTTTTTGTGGAGTGGAAGTGACCATTGGCCATTTCCAATGCAGTAGGTCTTCGGTCTGCCTCTTTTTCCCACCAAATCTTTCTTTCTTTCAATGGAGTGCCAACGAGTGGAGGAATTGACTGGTTTCATCACGTGTAGCTTTACTACCTTCGGTCATGTTTTTTTCTTTCGATTTGTAAAGTACCTCCTCTTGAGTGAGAACACCCGTGTGATCCGTGGCTCCTGGTTGGTTGAAATGTTTTGTCAGCCATAGTAGCCAGGAAGTGAAGTGAAAAACACTCGGAGGAGATTTGCTGTACTTATGACTACAACACACCGTTTCAAACATAACTGGGAAAAGAGACGGAGCTCTTCTCTTGGTTTCTCCATGTAGACTGACTGTCTTCTGCATGTGATTGTACAGATTTCAGTGTAACATAAGTGAAAAAAACTAAACTATTTCTTCTACTGTAAATGTACGTATGATTCTTTACTGTTTTTTTGGTTAGTACTGTACTCTCAGGACAGTAACACAAATGAAGATATCTGGAATAGTAAATGGTGAGTTCTGTGGACTGGACACTGTAGTTGGAAATTGACAGCATTTCACCAATCAAGTTCTTCTTTTTCTGCAGTGATGGAATCATATGGATGGAATTCTCTATGGCGTTGTGTTTAGGGTCTGGTTGCTAGATGCTAGGGTCCAAGGATTGAACAAAAGGGTCACCACCATTTCCCACTACTTCTCACCTTTGACCTTTTGTGACGTTCAAGATCTCCCTCATCTCATCTGGTAACAACTTGTTCTGGCCCTGTCATGATGTAACAACTTGTTCTGATCACGTCATGATGTAATGACTTGTTCTGACCACGTCATGATGTAATGACTTGTTCTGATCACGTCATGATGACATCATGATTAA
>NW_019942569.1:871982-874547 GCF_002910315.2 Salvelinus sp. IW2-2015 | reverse complement strand
ATTAATGACTTGTTCTGGCCACGTCATGAGACATCCTGATTGTAACGACTTGTTGATCACGTCATGATGTAAACGACTTGTTCGGATTACGTCATGATGACATCATGATGTAAACGACTGTTTCTGGCCCACGTCATGATGACATGATGTAACGACTTGTTCTCCGTATCACGTCATGACTGTCAACTCATGATGTAACGACTTGTTCTGGCCACGTTATGTAACAAATGAGTCATGATTACGAATTGCAATCCCATGCATGTAACACTTGTAAGATCACTAATGATGTCACGGAACTTGTTCTGGCCACGGTGCATGGATGTAACAACTTGTTCTGACATCGTCATGAGTTAACGACTTGTCTGGTCAACGTCGTGCCTGAAAAAAGTCATGATGCCATCAATGTTTAAATGACTTGTTCTGGCCACGTCATGATGACATGATGTAACGACTTGTTTCTGATCAGTCGTGATGTAACGACTTGTTCTGATCACGTCATGATGACATCATGATGAACGCTGTTGCTGGCCAAATGCCCCCAGTAACAACTTTTCTGATCACCACGTCATCGATGTCCACGACAAAGATGTACTGACTTGTTCTGATCAAGTCACGATGTAAATACTTGTTCTGACCACGTCACGATGCCGGGATAGAAGAATCAGGGGAAAGAAAGGAAAGGGAACTTCACTTTTAGTTTTTACACACTTCTTCTTTTTCTTGATATGTTTTGACGCAGAAGAATAGAACAAATAACCACTAACGGAAAGCTGATGATTCTGCCTGTTATATTAGGTCAGTGATGCGTTTTTTTTGTTTTAAGAGACATTTTATGGCACGCATTCAAAATGGCACCCTATTCACTATTTAGCCCTATGCACCCTGGTCAAAAGTAGTGCACTATATAGGGTTTAGGATGCCATTTCGGACATAMACTTACTTTAGTACAGAGTGCATTAATAGTATCAAATTGCTAGGTTTACGTGAGTGTGGAAAATATATACAAAAACAATTCCAGAATGGATWAAAAAAAAAATGAGTACAATTGATATCAAACTGTTAATTTTCAATGTGGGCATGGAGTCATGATTTTTTTTAAATTTAMATTTTAAATAGGACTACGGTTGATTTGACAAAGGTCTGTACTAAATTGTCTGTTACGTAATTGATCACAACCGATAACTTGCCAATGATAGCTGGGGTTGACTAGTCAGGTCTGTAGTACAGACAGCAGGGTGAGTAGTTATTTCCAACTAACACGATGTATAGAGCTAGAATTTGGATTAAATGGTCTTCCATCCTGTAACAATGTGTGTGGATGCCTGGATTGGGTTCATTATGCATCAAACGGAAGAAAACGGACTGCAACACGGAAGGGCCTACTTGGATTTGTCTATAAAAAAAAGAAACGTTCATTTTCGTTTTTTTTCCCGTTACAAAATGTTTTGAACATGGTTTTCTGCTGTGTGCCCTAATGAAGATGACCCTTTTGTGTTGCTCCATTGTGTCCTTTACAGAGGTGAAGACTGTGGGCTTTTACATTAACATTGGTGTGCCATACATGTCTTTGTACTTGTGGGCGAACGAGTCATATCATTTATGAACGAGTCATATCTTTTTTATCATTACCTTTTTATGTAGGAAAAAACCAGTAGGAAGGTCTCTAAAAGCCATGCACTAGTTTGAATGGAAGCCTGGTCCCAGACCTACTACTGCTGTCTGGCCAACTCCTATGGTTAATTGTCATGCAAAACAGTGATTTGACTATGATTTCTTTTGCAAAGGAGTTGGCCAGACAAACAGATGTGTGGGTCCTGGATAGAAGTGTCCGTTTTTTTTTGAGGAGATGGAGACTACGAGGCAGTAGTACTAGGTGTTTACTCCTGCCCTTTTAATACTACAAAGCCTGTAGGTTGGGTTGATGTGGAACTACATTTGGAACACAGCCTAGATCACGTAAACAACTTCAAAGCTAAACCCCAACCATACTGTTCTGGGTCAAATCTGTTATTTTCAACACTATCATGCTGACCCCAACCATACTGTTCTGGGTCAAATCTGTTCTTTTCAACACTATCAGGCTGACCCCAACCATACTGTTCTGGGTCAAATCTGTTCTTTTCAACACTATCATGCTGACCCCAACCATACTGTTCTGGGTCAAATCTGTTCTTTTCAACACTATCAATTACCCCTTTTCACAGTAACTAAGCTGAACCGAGCCCAAACAAAGTTATATTGCCTCTTGGTCCTGGTTCTACATTAAATTCCATATGCTTGCTGGATAACCTTATTGTCGAAATGACCAATGAACATTGTACATGGTTGCAGGGTCAGCATGATAGTGTTGAAAAGAACAGATTTGACCCAGACACATTATGGTTGGGTCAGCATGATAGGTGTTGAAAAGAACAAGATTTGACCAGAACCAGTAATGGTTGGGGTCAGCATGATAGTGGTGAAAAGAACATGTTTTTGACCCAGAACCGTATTTGGTTGGTGTTCAGCAACTATAGTTGCTTGAAATAACAACAGCATTTTGACCCAGCAACGCTATGGTTGGGG
>NW_019942569.1:866148-871957 GCF_002910315.2 Salvelinus sp. IW2-2015 | reverse complement strand
AGCTACCTTCCAACGACACAAATGAGAGAAACCACCCACTCTGACCATTTTTACTCGCACCTAGCCAGAGCTGGTGAGTCTTATTTTCACGTTATCCAGAGCCGTTGGCTGGACTGTAACTGTCCTGCTGGCAACAATTTAATTACGCTTTTTTGACTGACGTTACTGACACTGTCCATTCAGCAGTTATTCTTGCGCTCTGCACACTCAGACCGTGAGTGCCTTCTGAAATCGGAGAGTAGATCGCCAGAGCGATTTACGAACTCACAGTTAGTCCATCACAATTAATTGTTTTTAACATGTTCATGATGGTGGAGAAAAAAAAAGTTGTACAAATATTTAAAATGGAATCCCATTTCAATGTAGCATAATAAGAACATAATAACTCAGGAAAGGTTGGTAACACTTTATTTGAAGCGGTACCTAATAAAAAAGGGACTATTATAACATTCATTAAACCACATACATAACATTCATAAGCAGTTGCTAAGTATTTACATCATGAATGCTGTGCTTATGGAATGTGCAATTCTGATTGATTGATGAATTTATGTAATTCTAATAGAAGTACCCTTCAAATCAAGTGTTACTGAGAAGGGAGGCTTTTATCACATACACTACATGGCCAAAAAATGTGGACACGCCTGCTCGCTGAACATGCTGCATTCCAAAATCATGCGCATTAATACTGGAAAACTGGTTCCCCCCTTTGCTGCTATAACAGCCTCCACTCTTCTGGAAGGCTTTCCACTAGATGTTGGAAACATTGCTTGCCGGGGACTTCTATTCAGCCACAAGAGCCCGTTAGTGAGGTTGGCACTGATGCTTCGGCGATTAGGCCCCGCAGTCAGCGTTCATCCCAAAATATGTTAGATGGGGTTGAGTCCATGTGCTCTGTGCAGGCCAGATAAGTTGCTTCCCATACCGGATCTTGACAATTATTTCAGTATGAAACCTCGCATGCCGGCTGAAAACAGGAAAGGGCCTTCCCAAACAGTCTGCCACAAAGTTAGAAGCACAGAATCGTCCTAGAATTGTCATTGTATGCTGTTAGCGCTTAAGATTTCCCTTCAACTGGAAAACTAGGGCCAGCACCAAACCATGAAAAAACAGGACCATGTTCCTCACTCCACCAAACTTTTACAGTTTGGCAGTACGCATTGGGCAAGTAGCGTTCTCCCTGGCAGGCCGGCAAACCCAGATTCATCCGGTCGGACTGCCCAGATCGTGAAAGTGTGATTCATCACTCCAGAGAAGCGTGTTCTCCACCATTCCAGATCCAATTGGCTGCGCTGAGCTTTACCACCACTCCAGCCGACGCTTGGCATTGCATATGGTGATCATAGGCTTGTGTGCGGGCTGCTCAGCCATGGAAAACCCATCTCATGAAGCTCCAACAAACAGTTATTGTCGCTGACGTTGTTCCCAACAGCATTGGAACTTGGTAGTGGATGTGTTACAACCCGCAGGGACAGACGATTTTTAACGCACTACACGCTTTCACACTCAGCAGTCCGTTCTGTGAGCGGGCCTACCACTTCACGGCTGAGCCGTTGTTGCTCCCTAAACGTTTCCACCTCACAATAAAAAACAGCACTTACAAGCAGTGGCCAGAAAGTTGCACGAAAACATGACTTGCTGGAAAGGTGAATCCCGTGACGGTGCCACGTGAAAGTCACTGAGCTCTTCAGAAGGCCATGCTACAGCCAATGTTTGTGGCTGAAATAGCCAAATCCACACCATTTGACGGTGGGGAGGGTCACATACTGTCTGTAAATATAGTGTCATGACAACATCTGCTGAACAGTTTCTCTGGATTTACAAAAAAAAACAAAAGAAAGTAACAGACGTATCGGAAATTCAATTTTTAATTCTTAATAATTAAAACTCTAAATTCTCCCAAGTACCTTACAAGGTTTACAAGGGAAATATGTCTGGCTGATGAGTCGTACTGTGAGGTGCTTAGCATGGTAGATATGGTTTTTAATTTTAACGCTTATTTTCTCAGAAAAAACTTCCATGATGAGTTAGCAACCATTTATCAGCCAATGTGCAAATACAGGATTAAAATGTTGAGAAAGTCCCCTACAGAAGCCCATGGACTGTTCACACAACCGAGCTGAAAACCGAGCCAAGCCCAAGTCCAAAAGCAAGATAACTGCCCTGCCTGCGGTTACACATCTACCATTGTTCCTGGAACCCTGCCATGGAAAGAGACAATGTGAAAAATAACAGTTCTGACTCAAACTGTGTAATGGACTCTGTTGGGGACTTAGGCGCTTGTCTGTCTTCCATTGAATCCTGTATTTCACATTGCTGAATAACTGGGAGACTGGATGCTAAATTAATCGACTGGTCGCTAAATTCATCGACTGGTCGCAAAATTCAACATGAAGTTTTTCTGAAGAGAAGGAAGCCGTTAAAAAAAAAATATCTGACCAGCTAGCACACTCACAGTACACTAAGCCAGACATATTTCCCTGTAAACTTGTACAGTACTTGGAGAATTTAGAGTTTTAATTTGAAGATAAAAATCTAAAAAATTTAAATCGGGGAAAAACTGTTCAGAAACCAAACATCCCCTTCTTAAAACCTTCTGAGTAACACTTGATTTTGAAGGGAACCTACGTAAGTATTTTATAACATTCATAAACCATACATAAAACATTCATAACCAGTACATAAGTATTTCATAGTAGACATAATGTATTAAATGCTTACACACTGATTATGAATGTGTTATAATGTCTTACCCTTTAAATAAAGTGTTACCAACCTTCCTTTCCTGGGTTATTTTCGTAAATATGCTAGTTGAAATGGGATTAGTTTTAAATATAATTTACTTTAATTCTCCACCATCATGAAAATGAAAAAAAAAAAAAAACTAAATTCAGTGTGATGGACTTAAATGTTTCCTTCATTCTCATTTCATTTAAGTCTGTTATCCTGTGGCATGGTTTGGGTTTTATTTAATTATTTTTTATAAATTTCGTGGTCTTCATGATATAGAAGGTTCTAAACGTAAAACTGAAATGTCCAAAATTGAGTTGAAAAAATGTTGTAGGGGAAATGAAGATCTAGGCCCGAAAGAACACACGGTGATTAAAAAGTAAAAAAACTACTGTCTGATTTTAATGTTCACTGTGTTTTATACAGTATCAAACATTGTTGTTCACTTTGAACATTTTTACTAAAGAAATTCAAAAAATGTATTGTGTAATTTTTTTGGGAGTACTTTAAATGCATTAATTAAAAGACTCGTTCAAAATAAATTGGATTTGATTCACTGTATAAAATTTGTTTAGAACTATTACTTGAATAATATTTTTTATTTAGTTCTATTGGTGTTCTATAGTAATTTCTCTCCAGTAATTCAGGTTTGGACTATGGTATTTCAGTGTGAATACAGTTGTAGTTTTGGCCTCGTCTGCTTGCTGTATGTATTTATTTAGTTATAGGCTTGTTATATTTGGTCATAGGGCGCAGCTGGCCAGATATTTTCAACCCTAAAACCACATTGATCTCCTAGATATCCATATCTTAGAGAGGGTATTTAACTCTTGTTTATTCTAGCCTATAATCAAATAAATACAAACCAACTTGCAAGTGTCTTCACTGACATTTTCAACATGTCCCTGACTGAGTCTGTAATACCTACATGTTTCAAGTAGACCACCATAGTCCCTTTGCCCAAGAACACTAAGGTAACCAGCCTAAATGACTACCGACCCGTAGCACTCATGTCTGTAGCCATGAAGTGCTTTGAAATGCTGGTCATGGCTCACATCAGCACCATCATCCCATAAACTCTTGACCCACTCCAATTTGTATACCGCACCAACAGATCCACAGATGATGCAWTCTCTATTGCACCCCACACTRCCATTTCCCACCTGGACAAAAGGAACACCTACGTGAGAATGCTGTTCATTGACTACAGCWCAGCGTTCAACACCATAGTGCCCTCAAAGCTCATCACTAAGCTAAGGACCCTGGGACTTAACACCACCTCCTGCAACTGGATCCTGGACTTCCTGACAGGTCGCCCCCAGGTGATCAGGGTAGGCAACAACACATCTGCCACGCTGATCCTCAACACGGGGGCCCCTCAGGGTTGCGTGCTTAGCCCCCTCCTGTACTCCCTGTTCACCCATGACTGCATGGCCAAGCACGACTCCAACACCATCATTAAGTTTTCATGACGACACACCGGTGGTAGGCATGATCACTGACAACGATGAGACAGCCTTTGGGCGCTACAGAGGGTAGTGCGTACCGCCCAGTACACTGGGCCATGCTTCCTGCCATCCAGGACCTCTATAACAGGCAGTGTCAGAGGAAGGCCCTAAAAATTGTCAAAGACTCCAGCCACCCTAGTCATAGACTGTTCTCTCTGCTACCGCACGGCAAGCGGTACCGGAGCGTTAAGTCTAGGTCCAAAAGGCTCCTTAACAGCTTCTACCCCTGTTGAACAGGCAATCAAATGGCTACCCRRACTATTTGCCTTGACCCCCTTTTTTTACATTGCTGCTACTCGCTGTTTATTATCTATGCATAGTCACTGCCCCTATCTACATGTACATATGACCTTAATTACCTCGACTAACCTGTACCCCCGCACATTGACTCGGTACCGGTACCCCCTGTATATAGCCTTGTTATTTTTGTTACTTTTTAAAACTTTTGTTTATTTAGCAAATATTGCCTCACTGCAGTGTTTAAGGGCTTGTAAGTAAGCATTTCACAGTAAGGCAACACCTGTTGTATTTGGCGCATGTGACAAATACAATTTTATTTGATTTTCATGAAGTACTATATCTGGGGCGGCAGGTAGCCTAGTGGTTAGAGCGTTGTATTAGTAACCGAAAGGTTGCAAGATCGAATCCCCGAGCTGACAAAGTAAAAATCTGTCGTTCTGCCCCTGAACAAGGCAGTTAACCCACTGTTCTGTTCATAGGCCGTCATTGAAAATAAGAATTTGTTCTTAACGGACTTGCCTAGTTAAMAAAAAAAAATTAACAAATGTTTTGTWTTGTAAATCATGATGTTACGGAAWCCTATAGGATCGTGTCCATACAGTATGTTTTCCATGGAAATCACCTGGCGATAGCACATGTCAGGACATGTGGTGTGTCGTTGATTGTCAACACAGATCCTCAATACTCTTACAGTGCAGTGGTATGTGCTGTTGTATAGGTTCAATAAACTGCAGGAGCAGCAGTATCTCTCTCTAGCTTTCCATTATGTATCTAATGTACTGGTGTAAGTAGGCTGTGCTGGTCTGGCCATATTCCACAGATCAAATTAGCCTGATATACAGATCTGCTTAACTTTCCACTTCCTGTACTCTGTGGGAGGAGCTCAATTGGTTTTGGCTTGACTACTCGCGTCCGTTCCTCCGTCCTCCCCTCGTATGCTTTTGAAAAATATCAAAAGGTAACGGAGGAGCGGAAATGTGGAAACAAAGGCACTTTTAAGAAATGAGACTCCTGTCGTACTGAATGTTTGGCATACAGTATGACACTGAGAACAGGGAGTTTATCACTAACTGACTGGTACCCAGGCTAAGAATGAACAGCTACTTATGTCAGACAACTAATCCTTCCAGTCCTTTTTTCCCCTGCACAGCGGGCTTACCTGTTGCTCCTGGCCAAGATGACCTAAGGCAACTCCGGCAACCAAAGAAGATTAAGGAAAGGAGGACTCCAAGCTAGGCTGAAAAGACGGGCTACACAGCCTCCTCTTCCTCGTATCCTGATGGCTAGCTGAAAAGACGGGCTACACAGCCTCCTCTTCCTCGTATCCTGAT